>NW_026279165.1:0-11766 GCF_023373465.1 Oncorhynchus keta | reverse complement strand
ACCTTCCTTACAGACCCCTCTGTCTGCTACCTTCCTTACAGACCCCTCTGTCTGTGTCACCGGAGTCACATTGTCAAGGAAATATCCTGTTTTCTTCTTCTGCTGAAAAAAGAGAGGTTGATCAGGCCTACCGGTTTCCTCACTTAACTCCAGGCACAGATGTAGAAAAGAGAGGTTGATCAGGCCTACTACCTGTTTCCTCACTTAACTCCAGGCACAGATGTTGAAAAGAGAGGTTGATCAGGCCTACTACCGGTTTCCTCACTTCACTCCGGCACAGATGTAGAAAGAGAGAGAGAGACAGAGAGACAGAGAGAGAGAGACAGAGAGAGAGAGAGAGAGAGAGGAGAGACAGAGAGACAGAGAGACAGAGAGGACAGAGAGACAGAGAGAGACAGAGAGACAGAGAGAGAGAGAGAGACAGAGAGAGAGAGAGAGAGAGACGGAGAGAGATTCCTGTAAATCAAACTGTGGATGCTAGTCCAGAGTTGTCAGAGCATTGATTTATCCAGCTGTGTTGTTAGCTCCAGCCTTGCTACTGCCACCTTCTACAACCTCATCGCCAACAACACACACACACACACACACACACACACACACACACACACACACACACACACACACACACACACACACACACACACACACACACACACACACACACACACACACACGTGAAATCACTGATTCCAGGCTGAATATTAAAAGCTGATTCTTGATCAGATCTTGAAGCGCCTCATGATCGGCCAAGAGTTGTTGACAGAAGTTGTTTAGTCATATGTTCACCTCCAGTAGTATCCAATACACCGTCTGTCTCCTCTCCTCCTCTCCTCGTCTCCTCCTCTCCTCGTCTCCTCCTCTCCTCCTCTCCTCCTCTCCTTCACCTCCAGTAGTATCCAATACACCGTCTGTCTCCTCTCCTCCTCTCCTCGTCTCCCTCGTCTCCTCCTCTCCTTCACCTCCAGTAGTATCCAATACACCGTCTGTCTCCTCTCCTCCTCTCCTCCTCTCCTCCTCTCCTTCACCTCCAGTAGTATCCAATACACCGTCTGTCTCCTCTCCTCCTCTCCTCCTCTCCTCCTCTCCTTCACCTCCAGTAGTATCCAATACACCGTCTGTCTCCTCTCCTCCTCTCCTCCTCTCCTCCTCTCCTCCTCTCCTTCACCTCCAGTAGTATCCAATACACCGTCTGTCTCCTCTCCTCCTCTCCTCCTCTCCTTCACCTCCAGTAGTATCCAATACACCGTCTGTCTCCTCTCCTCCTCTCCTCCTCTCCTCCTCTCCTCGTCTCCTCCTCTCCTTCACCTCCAGTAGTATCCAATACACCGTCTGTCTCCTCTCCTCCTCTCCTCCTCTCCTCCTCTCCTCCTCTCCTCCTCTCCTCCTCTCCTTCACCTCCAGTAGTATCCAATACACCGTCTGTCTCCTCTCCTCCTCTCCTCGTCTCCTCCTCTCCTCCTCTCCTCGTCTCCTCCTCTCCTTCACCTCCAGTAGTATCCAATACACCGTCTGTCTCCTCTCCTCCTCTCCTCCTCTCCTCCTCTCCTTCACCTCCAGTAGTATCCAATACACCGTCTGTCTCCTCTCCTCCTCTCCTCCTCTCCTCCTCTCCTCCTCTCCTCCTCTCCTTCACCTCCAGTAGTATCCAATACACCGTCTGTCTCCTCTCCTCCTCTCCTCCTCTCCTCCTCTCCTCCTCTCCTCGTCTCCTCCTCTCCTTCACCTCCAGTAGTATCCAATACACCGTCTGTCTCCTCTCCTCCTCTCCTCCTCTCCTCGTCTCCTCCTCTCCTTCACCTCCAGTAGTATCCAATACACCGTCTGTCTCCTCTCCTCCTCTCCTCCTCTCCTCGTCTCCTCCTCTCCTTCACCTCCAGTAGTATCAATACACCGTCTGTCTCCTCTCCTCCTCTCTCTCCTCTCCTCGTCTCCTCCTCTCCTTCACCTCCAGTAGTATCCAATACACCGTCTGTCTCCTCCTCCTCCTCTCCTCGTCTCCTCCTCTCCTTCACCTCCAGTAGTATCCAATACACCGTCTGTCTCCTCTCCTCGTCTCCTCCTCTCCTCCTCTCCTCCTCTCCTCGTCTCCTCCTCTCCTTCACCTCCAGTAGTATCAATACACCGTCTGTCTCCTCTCCTCCTCTCCTCGTCTCCTCCTCTCCTTCACCTCCAGTAGTATCCAATACACCGTCTGTCTCCTCTCCTCCTCTCCTCGTCCTCCCTCTCTCATCTCCTCCTCTCCTCCTCTCCTCGTCTCCTCCTCTCCTTCACCTCCAGTAGTATCCAATACACCGTCTGTCTCCTCTCCTCCTCTCTCGTCTCCTCCTCTCCTCGTCTCCTCCTCTCCTCCTCATCCTCCTCTCCTTCACCTCCAGTAGTATCAATACACTGTCTGTCTCCTCTCCTCCTCTCCTCCTCTCCTCGTCTCCTCCTCTCCTTCACCTCCAGTAGTATCCAATACACCGTCTGTCTCCTCTCCTCCTCCTCTCTCCTCCTCTCCTCCTCTCCTCTCCTTCACCTCAGTGTATCCAATACACCGTCTGTCTCCTCTCCTCGTCTCCTCCTCTCCTTCACCTCCAGTAGTATCAATACACCGTCTGTCTCCTCTCCTCCTCTCCTCCTCTCCTCGTCTCCTCGTCTCCTCCTCTCCTTCACCTCCAGTAGTATCCAATACACCGTCTGTCTCCTCCTCTCCTCGTCTCCTCCTCTCCTTCACCTCCAGTAGTATCAATACACCGTCTGTCTCCTCTCCTCCTCTCTCGTCTCCTCCTCTCCTCCTCTCCTGTCTGCTCCTCTCTCCTCTCCTCCTCTCCTCCTCTCCTCGTCTCCTCGTCTCCTCCTCTCCTTCACCTCCAGTAGTATCAATACACCGTCTGTCTCCTCTCCTCCTCTCCTCTCTCCTCGTCTCCTCGTCTCCTCCTCTCCTTCACCTCCAGTAGTATCCAATACACCGTCTGTCTCCTCTCCTCCTCTCCTCCTCTCCTCGTCTCCTCCTCTCCTTCACCTCCAGTAGTATCCAATACACCGTCTGTCTCTCTCCTCCTCTCCTCCTCTCGTCTCCTCCCTCTCCTTCACCTCCAGTAGTATCCAATACACCGTCTGTCTCCTCCTCCTCTCTCCTCCTCCTCCTCTCCTCCTCTCTCCTCTCCTCCTCTCCTTCACCTCCAGTAGTATCCAATACACCGTCTGTCTCCTCTCCTCCTCCTCTCCTCCTCTCCTCCTCTCCTCGTCTCCTCCTCTCCTTCACCTCCAGTAGTATACAATGCACCGTCTGTCTCCTCTCCTCCTCTCCTCCTCTCCTCCTCTCTCTCCTCTCCTTCACCTCAGTAGTATCCAATACACCGTCTGTCTCCTCTCCTCCTCTCCTCGTCTCCTCCTCTCCTTCACCTCCAGTAGTATCCAATACACCGTCTGTCTCCTCTCCTCCTCTCCTCCTCTCCTCGTCTCCTCCTCTCCTCCTCTCCTTCACCTCCAGTAGTATCCAATACACCGTCTGTCTCCTCTCCTCCTCTCCTCGTCTCCTCCTCTCCTTCACCTCAGTAGTATCAATGCACCGTCTGTCTCCTCTCCTCCTCTCCTCCTCTCCTCCTCTCCTTCACCTCCAGTAGTATCCAATACACCGTCTGTCTCCTCTCCTCCTCTCCTCCTCTCTCTCCTCTCCTTCACCTCCAGTAGTATCCAATACACTGTCTGTCTCCTCCTCCCTCCTCCTCCTCTCTCCTCTCTCGTCTCCTCTCTTCACCTCCAGTAGTATCAATACACCGTCTGTCTCCTCTCCTCCTCTCCTCCTCTCCTCCTCTCTCCTCTCGTCTCCTCCTCTCCTTCACCTCAGTAGTATCAATACACTGTCTGTCTCCTCTCCTCCTCTCCTCGTCTCCTCCTCTCCTTCACCTCAGTGAGTATCCAATACACCGTCTGTCTCCTCTCCTCCTCTCCTCCTCTCCTCTCTCTCTCTCCTCGTCTCCTCCTCTCCTTCACCTCCAGTAGTATCCAATACACTGTCTGTCTCCTCTCCTCCTCTCCTCCTCTCCTCCTCTCCTCCTCTCTCGTCTCCTCCTCTCCTTCACCTCCAGTAGTATCCAATACACTGTCTGTCTCCTCTCCTCCTCTCCTCGTCTCCTCCTCTCCTTCACCTCCAGTAGTATCCAATACACCGTCTGTCTCCTCTCCTCCTCTCCTCCTCTCCTCCCTCTCCTCCGTCTCCTCCTCTCCTTCACCTCCAGTAGTATCCAATACACCGTCTGTCTCCTCTCCTCCTCTCCTCCTCTCCTCGTCTCCTCCTCTCCTTCACCTCCAGTAGTATCAATACACCGTCTGTCTCCTCTCCTCTCTCCTCCTCTCCTCCTCTCCTCGTCTCCTCCTCTCCTTCACCTCCAGTAGTATCAATACACCGTCTGTCTCCTCTCCTCATCTCCTCCTCTCCTCCTCTCCTCGTCTCCTCCTCTCCTTCACCTCCAGTAGTATCAATACACCGTCTGTCTCCTCTCCTCCTCTCCTCCTCTCCTCGTCTCCTCCTCTCCTTCACCTCCAGTAGTATCAATACACCGTCTGTCTCCTCTCCTCCTCTCCTCCTCCTCCTCGTCTCCTCCTCTCCTTCACCTCCAGTAGTATCCAATACACCGTCTGTCTCCTCTCCTCCTCTCCTCTCCTCCTCTCCTCGTCTCCTCCTCTCCTTCACCTCCAGTAGTATCCAATACACCGTCTGTCTCCTCTCCTCCTCTCCTCCTCTCCTCCTCTCCTTCACCTCCAGTAGTATCCAATACACCGTCTGTCTCCTCTCCTCTTCTCCTCCTCTCCTCCTCTCCTTCACCTCCAGTAGTATCCAATACACGCGTCTGTCTCCTCTCCTCCTCTCCTCGTCTCCTCCTCTCCTTCACCTCCAGTAGTATCAATACACCGTCTGTCTCCTCTCCTCCTCTCCTCCTCTCCTCCTCCTCTCCTTCACCTCCAGTAGTATCCAATACACCGTCTGTCTCCTCTCCTCCTCTCCTCCTCTCCTCGTCTCCTCCTCTCCTTCACCTCCAGTAGTATCCAATACACCGTCTGTCTCCTCTCCTCCTCTCCTCCTCTCCTCCTCTCCTCCTCTCCTTCACCTCCAGTAGTATCCAATACACCGTCTGTCTCCTCTCCTCCTCTCCTCCTCTCCTCCTCTCCTTCACCTCCAGTAGTATCCAATACACCGTCTGTCTCCTCTCCTCCTCTCCTCCTCTCCTTCACCACCAGTAGTATCCAATACACCGTCTGTCTCCTCTCCTCCTCTCCTCCTCTCCTCCTCTCCTCCTCTCCTTCACCTCCAGTAGTATCCAATACACCGTCTGTCTCCTCTCCTCCTCTCCTCCTCTCCTCCTCTCCTCCTCTCCTCGTCTCCTTCACCTCCAGTAGTATCCAATACACCGTCTGTCTCCTCTCCTCCTCTCCTCCTCTCCTCCTCTCCTCCTCTCCTCCTCTCCTTCACCTCCAGTAGTATCCAATACACCGTCTGTCTCCTCTCCTCCTCTCCTTCTCTCCTCCTCTCCTCCTCTCCTCCTCTCCTCCTCTCTGTAGGGACGTCAATGAGTCAAAACGAGACACTGACTGACTGTATCAGAACCTGTGAATGGGCTGCCTCACGTTTGGTTCTGGATTGGGTTATGTTCCTGTATTGGAAGTGAACAAGTGTCTTGTAGATGGGATCCTGGTTTCGGTTTCTCACCCCTCCTCTCCTCCTCTCCTCGTCTCCTCCTCTCCTTCACCTCCAGTAGTATCCAATACACCGTCTGTCTCCTCTCCTCCTCTCCTCCTCTCCTCCTCTCCTTCACCTCCAGTGAGTATCCAATACACCGTCTGTCTCCTCTCCTCCTCTCCTCCTCTCCTTCACCTCCAGTAGTATCCAATACACTGTCTGTCTCCTCTCCTCCTCTCTCCTCCTCCTCTCCTCGTCTCCTCCTCTCCTTCACCTCCAGTAGTAATCCAATACACTGTCTGTCTCCTCTCCTCCTCTCCTCCTCTCCTCCTCTCCTCCTCCTCGTCTCCTCTCTCCTTCACCTCCAGTAGTATCAATGCACTGTCTGTCTCCTCTCCTCCTCTCCTCCTCTCCTCTCTCCTTCACCTCCAGTAGTATCAATACACTGTCTGTCTCCTCTCCTCCTCTCCTCCTCTCCTCCTCTCCTCCTCTCCTCGTCTCCTCCTCTCCTTCACCTCCAGTAGTATCCAATACACTGTCTGTCTCCTCTCCTCCTCTCCTCCTCTCCTCCTCTCCTCGTCTCCTCCTCTCCTTCACCTCCAGTAGTATCCAATACACTGTCTGTCTCCTCTCCTCCTCTCCTCCTCTCCTCCTCTCCTTCACCTCCAGTAGTATCCAATACACCGGTCTGTCTCCTCTCCTCCTCTCCTCCTCCTCCTCCTCCTCCTCTCCTCCTCCTCCTTCCTCAGTAGTAATCAATGCTGATCTGTCTCCTCTCATCCTCTCCTCCTCTCCTGATCTCCTCCTCTCCTTCACCTCAGTAGTATCCAATGCACCGTCTGTCTCCTCTCCTCCCTCTCCTCTCCTCCTCTCCTCGTCTCCTCCTCCTTCACCTCCAGTAGTATCCAATGCACCATCTGTCTCCTCTCCTCCTCTCCTCCTCTCCTCCTCTCCTTCACCTCAGTGGTATCAATGCACCGTCTGTCTCCTCTCATAATAATCCTCTGTCCTCCTCTCCTTCACCTCCAGTAGTATCAATGCTGTCTGTCTCCTCCTCCTCATCTCTCTCCTCGTCTCCTCTCCTTAAACCTCCCAGTAATATCAATGCCGTCTGTCTCTATCTCTCCTCTCCTCCTCTCCTCGTCTCCTCCTCTCCCTTCACGATCCAGTATTATAAATAATACGTCTGTCTCCTCTCCTCCTCTCCTCTCCTCCTCTCTCGTCTCCTTCTCTCCTTCACTCCAGTGGTATCAATACACCATCTGTCTCCTCTCTCTCCTCCTCTCTCCTCTCCTTCACCTCCAGTAGTATCCAATGCACTGTCTGTCTCCTCTCGGTCCCTCTCAGTCCTCTCCTCCTCTCTTCACCTCAGTAGTATCAATACACCCCGTCATCTCCTCTCCTCCTCTCCTCCTCTCCTCCTCTCCTTCACCTCCAGTAATTATCAATCACCGTCTGTCTCCTCTCCTCCTCTCCTCCTCTCCTCCTCCTCCTCTCCTTCACCTCCAGTAGTATCAATACACCGTCTGTCTCCTCTCTCCTCCTCCTCTCCTCGTCTCCTCCTCTCCTTCACCTCCAGTGGTATCAATACACCGTCTGTCTCCTCTCCTCCTCTCCTCCTCTCCTCCTCTCCTCCTCTCCTTCACCTCCAGTAGTATCAATACACCGACTGTCTCCTCTCCTCTCCTCCCCTCTCCTCCTCTCCTTCACCTCCAGTAGTATCCAATACACCGTCTGTCTCTCTCTCCTCCTCTCCTCCTCTCCTCGTCTCCTCCTCTCCTTCACCACCAGTAGTATCAATACACCGTCTGTCTCCCTCTCTCCTCTCCTCCTCTCTCCTCCTCTCCCTCGTCTCCTTCACCTCCAGTAGTATCAATGCACCGTCTGTCTCCTCTCCTCCTCTCCCTCCTCTCCTCCTCTCCTCGTCTCCTCCTCTCCTTCACCTCCAGTAGTATCCAATACACCGTCTGTCTCCTCTCCTCCTCTCCTCCTCTCCTCCTCTCGTCTCCTCCTCTCCTTCACCTCCAGTAGTATCAATACACACCGTCTGTCTCCTCTCCTCCTCTCCTTCTCTCCTCCTCTCCTCCTCTCCTCCTCTCTCTGTAGGGACGTCAATGAGTCAAAACGAGACACTGACTGACTGTATCAGAACCTGTGAATGGGCTGCCTCACGTTTGGTTCTGGATTGGGTTATGTTCCTGTATTGGAAGTGAACAAGTGTCTTGTAGATGGGATCCTGGTTTCGGTTTCTCACCCCTCCTCTCTTCCTCTGTCCCCTGTCAGTGTTCTCTCAGGTATCCGGCCCCCAGGTCATGAAGACGGGCGTGCACCCTCGCCCCTTAGTGGCCCTGCTGGGCGAGCGTGACTGCACCGTGGAGATGCCCATCCTAAAGACCTGGCCACCGTCGCCTTCTGTGATGCTGATCCACACAGGAGATACGAGGAAGGTGGAGTAACTAACACACACAGGAGATACACGAGAAGGTGGAGTAACTAACACACACAGTCCACAGGAGATACACGAGAGGTGGAGTAACTAACACACACACACACACACAGGAATGCACGAGGGAAGGTGGAGTAACTACACACACACACACACTAACACACACACACTAACACACACACAGAGATACACGGAAGGTGGAGTAACTGAATTAACTACACTAACACACTAACACACACACACAACACACACACACACACACACACACACACACACACACACACACACACACACACACACACACACACACACAGTCCACACAGAATGCGACAAGGTGAAGAACTGATGGACAGACACACACACACACACTTAAACACACACACACACATGGACACACACACACACTTTTCAAACCCTTGCTGAAGCAGATGGATAGAACACAGCACCCCACACTCCATTTTCTTTCTTTCCTCCCCTCCTCTCCTCTCTCTTCTCCTCTAATCTCCCTCTCTCTTTTCCTCCCCTCCTCTCCCTCTCTCTTCTCCTCTTCCTCTCCCCTCCTCTCTTTTTCCTCCCCTAAATCTCCTCTTCTCTCCTCTCCTCCTCTCTATACCCTAATCCCCTGTTTCTCTTCTCCTCCCCTCTCCTATATTTATCCTAATCTCTTCTCCTCCCCTTTCCTCTCTTCCCTCTCTCCTCTCCTCTCCTCTTCTCTCTTCCCTCTCTCTTCTCCTCTCCTCTTCTCTCCTCTCCTCCTCCTCTCTTCCCTCTCTCTTCTCCTCTCCTCTTCTCTCTTCCCTCACTCTTCTCCTCTCCTCTTCTCTCCTCTCCTCTCTTCCCTCTCTCTTCTCCTCTCCTCTTCTCTCCTCTCCTCTCCTCCTCTCCACCCTCTCCCCTCCTCTCTTCTCCTCCCCTCTCCTCTCCCCTCTTCCCTCTCTCTTCTCCTCTCCTCTTCTCTCTTCCCTCTCTCTTCTCCTCTCCTCTTCTCTCCTCTCCTCTTCTCTCCTCTCCTCTCTTCCCTCTCTCTTCTCCTTTCCTCTTCTCTCCTCTCCTCTCCTCCTCTCCACCTCTCCCCCCCTCTCTTCTCCTCCCCTCTCCTCTCCTCTCTTCCCTCTCTCTTCTCCTCTCCTCTTCTCTCTTCCCTCTCTCTTCTCCTCTCCTCTTCTCCCTCTCCTCTCTTCCCTCTCTCTTCTCCTCTCCTCTTCTCTCCCCTCTCTCTTCCTCTCTTCTCCTCTCCTCTTCTCTCCTCTATCTTCTCTCTTTGATATCTCTTCTCCTCTACTCTTCTCTCCTCTCCTAAATCTCTTCCTATCTCTTCTCTAAATATCCTCTTCTCTCCTCTCCTCTCTTCCCTCTCTTTTCTCCTCTCCTCTTCTCTCCTCTCCTCTCTTCCCTCTCTTCTCCTCTCCTCTTCTCTCCTCTCCTCTCTTCCCTCTATTTAAAAATCCTCTAAATCTTCTCTCCCCTCTCCTCTCTTCCCTCTCTTCTCCTCTCTCTTCTCTCCTCTCCTCTCTTCCCCTCTCTTTTCTCCTCTACTCTTCTCTCCTCTCCTCTCTCCTCTCTCTCTTCTCCTCCTCTCTCCTGGTGCTAACATGTGAAACTTCACTGTGTTTGTCCTTTATGGTCTTCTCAGCCAGTTACAGTCGTGTTCTCCTTGTGATGTGATGTCACTTGGTGCAGGGTGATGGTACCTACTATTACATTTCCATTATTCTGAGGAGAGAGGCTTCTCTTGTTTTTCAATATACCGTGACCACCACCTGTGTCGAGATATCTCATTTTCTAAAATCATGGGCATTAATATGGAGTTGGTCCCCCTTTTGCTGCTATAACAGCCTCCACTCTTCTGGGAAGGCTTTCCACTAGATGTTGAACATTGCTGCTATAACAGCCTCCACTCTTCTGGGAAGGCTTTCTACTAGATGTTGGGACATTGCTGCTATAGCAACAGCCTCCACTCTTCTGGGAAGGCTTTCCACTAGATGTTGGAACATTGCTGCTATAACAGCCTCCACTGTTCTGGAAGGCTTTCCACTAGATGTTGGAACATTGCTGCTATAACAGCCTCCACTCTTCTGGGGAAGGCTTTCTACTAGATGTTGGGACATTGCTGCTATAACAGCCTCCACTCTTCTGGGAAGGCTTTCCACTAGATGTTGGGAACATTGCTGCTATAACAGCCTCCACTCTTCTGGAAGGCTTTCCACTAGATGTTGGAACATTGCTGCTATAACGGCCTCCACTCTTCTGGGGAAGGCTTTCCACTAGATGTTGGAACATTGCTGCTATAACAGCCTCCACTCTTCTGGGAAGGCTTTCCCACTAGATGTTGGAACATTGCTGCTATAACAGCCTCCACTCTTCTGGGAAGGCTTTCCACTAGATGTAGGAACATTGCTGCTATAACAGCCTCCCACTCTTCTGGGAAGGCTTTCCACTAGATGTTGGAACATTGCTGCTATAACAGCCTCCACTCTTCTGGGAAGGCTTTCCACTAGATGTTTGGAACATTGCTGCTATAACAGACTCCACTCTTCTGGGAAGGCTTTCCACTAGATGTTGGAACATTGCTGCTATAACAGCCTCCACTCTTCTGGGAAGCTTTCCACTAGATGTAGGAACATTGCTGCTATAACAGCCTCCACTGTTCTGGGAAGGCTTTCCACTAGATGTTGGAACAGTGCTGCAGGGGGACTTTGCTTCCATTCAGCCACAAGAGCGTTAGTGAGGTCTGGGAACTGATGTTGGGCGATTAGGCCCGGCTCACAGTCGGGGTTCCAATTCAACCCAAACGTGTTTTGATTGGGTTGAGGTCAGGGCTGCAGGCCAGTCAAGTTCTTCCACACCTTCTCTTTGTGCACGGGGGGACATTGTCATGCTGAAACAGGAAAGGGCCTTCTGCCAACTTTTGCCACAAAGTTGGAAGCACAGAATCATCTAGAATGTCATTGTATGCTGTAGCTTTAAGATTTTCCTTCACTGTAACTAAGGGAACTAGCCCAAATCATGAAAAACAGACCATTATTCTTCCTCCACCAAACTTTACAGTTGACACTATGCATTCGGGCAGATAGCATTCTCCTGGCACCTGCCAAACCCAGATTTGTCCATCAGACTGCCAGATGGTGAAGCGTGATTCATCACTCCAGAGAACACATTTCCACTGTCTAATGGTCGGCGAGCTTTTCAAGATGCTTGGCATTGTGCATGGTGATCTTAGGCTTGTGTGCGGCTGCTCGGCCATGGAAACCCATTACATGAAGCTCCCGACTAACAGTTGTTGTGCTGAAGTTGCTACCAGAGGCAGTTTGGAACTCGGTAGTGAGAGTTGAAACCGAGGACAGACGATATTTATGCTCTACACGCTTCAGCACTCGGGTGTCCCGTTCTGTCAGCTTGTGTGGCCACCACTTCAGGGCTGAGCCGTTGTTGCTCTACCGCGATTCAGCACTCGGGTGTCCGTTCTGTCAGCTTGTGTGGCCTACCACTTCAGAGGCTGAGCCGTTGTTGCTCTACACGATTCATCACTCGGGTGTCCCGTTCTGTCAGCTTGTGTGGCCTACCACTTCAGGGCTGAGCCGTTGTTGCTCTACACGATTCATCACTCGGGTGTCCGTTCTGTCAGCTTGTGTGGCCTGCCACTTCAGGGCTGACCGTT
>NW_026279164.1:0-12169 GCF_023373465.1 Oncorhynchus keta | reverse complement strand
GCCACGAGTGACTTATCATCGAATAGATATGTGAAAAAACACCTTGAGGATTGATTCTAAACAACATTTGTCATGTTTCTGTCGATATTATGGAGTTCATTTGGAAAAAAGTTTGCGTTGTAATGACTGAATTTTTGTTTTTTTTTCTTAGCCAAACGTGATGAACAAAACGGAGTGATTTCTCCTACACAAATAATCTTTTTGGAAAAACTGAACATTTGCTATATAACTGAGAGTCTCCTTTGAAAACATCCGAAGTTCTTCAAAGGTAAATGATTTCATTTGAATGCTTTTCTTGTTTTTGTGAAAATGTTGCCTGCTGAATGCTAGGCTTAATGCCATGCTAGCTATCAATACTCTTACACAAATGCTTGTGTAGCTATGGTTGAAAAGCATTTTTTGAAAATCTGAGATGACAGTGTTGTTAACAAAAGGCTAAGCTTGTGAGCCAATATATTTATTTAATTTCATTTGCGATTTTCATGAATAGTTAACATTGCGTTATGGTAATGAGCTTGAGGCTATAATTACGCTCCCGGATACGGGATTGCTCGTCGCAACAGGTTAATGACAAAATGAAAATAGTGTTTTATAAATTTTAGCAAATGTATTGAAAACAAAAAAACTGAAATATCACATACGTTTTTTTTAAAAGGGAAGGGGTCTCAATATTTTCCGAATGCACTGTATGTGTGAAATTTGTTTTGATTTATAATGGACCCTTAATCATGCACCTGTCTTGAAACAGGGGCAGGGGAAATTACATGTTACGCTTTCCCATGGTTCATTTTCATGCCAGCCAGGTAGGCTATACTCCTGTTGTATGCAATGTGCTTAATATTAGGAAAGTTGAGAAATAAATATAGTAGGCCTTGCCTATAGAAAGCTGATGAGATCCTCCTCTTTTTAGTAGAGGCCATCACTCTGTTTTCTGGCTCAATTGAATAGCCTATAGAAATGTTGCACGACATGAGCTCATGGGCTCTCATGAAGTGTTTGATTTTTGATTCAAATCAAATAAAATTTTATTTGTCACATACACATGGTTAGCAGATGTTAACCTCTTGCTCCTACCTGGCATGCAGGCGTCCCATCTAGAGCTCTGGAAATGCAAATGCGCTACGCTAAATGCTAATAGTATTAGTTAAAACTCAAACGTTCATTAAAATACACATGCAGGGTATTGAATTAAAGCTACACTCGTTGTGAATCCAGGCAACAAGTCAGATTTTTAAAATGCTTTTCGGCGAAAGCATGAGAAGCTATTATCTGATAGCATGTAACACCCCAAAAGACCCGCAGGGGACGTAAACAAAATAATTAGCATAGTCGTCGCTACACAAACCGCACAAATAAAATATAAAACATTCATTACCTTTGACCATCTTCTTTGTTGGCACTCCTAGATGTCCCATAATCACTATTGGGTCTTTTTTTCGATTAAATCAGTCCATATATAGCCTAGATATCGATCTATGAAGACTGTGTGATAAACGGAAAAAATAGCGTTTCATAACGTAACGTCATTTTTTAAAATTCAAAAAGTCGACGATAAACTTTCACAAAACACTTCGAAATACTTTTGTAATGCAACTTTAGGTATTAGTACACGTTAATAAGCGATATAATTCATCAGGAGGCGATGTCAATTCTATAGGTGTCTGTCTCGAAAACATGTCTGGAGAGAGCTCGACCAAAACATCCGGTCGGAGTGAATGCCGAGCTGTAGTCGATGAACAGCATTCTCACATAGGTATTCCTCTTGTCCAGATGGGTTAGGGCAGTGTGCAGTGTGGTTGAGATTGCATCGTCTGTGGACCTATTTGGGCGGTAAGCAAATTGGAGTGGGTCTAGGGTGTCAGGTAGGGTGGAGGTGATATGGTCCTTGACTAGTCTCTCAAAGCACTTCATGATGACGGAAGTGAGTGCTACGGGGTTGGTAGTCGTTTAGCTCAGTTACCTTAGCTTTCTTGGGAACAGGAACAATGGTGGCCCTCTTGAAGCATGTGGGAACAGCAGACTGGTATAGGGATTGATTGAATATGTCCGTAAACACACCGGCCAGCTGGTCTGCGCATGCTCTGAGAGCGCGGCTGGGGATGCCGTCTGGGCCTGCAGCCTTGCGAGGGTTAACACGTTTAAATGTCTTACTCACCTCGGCTGCAGTGAAGGAGAGTCCGCATGTTTTCATTGCAGGCCGTGTCAGTGGCACTGTATTGTCCTCAAAGTGGGCAAAAAAGTTATTTAGTCTGCCTGGGAGCAAGACATCCTGGTCCGTGACTGGGCTGGATTTCTTCTTGTAGTCCGTGATTGACTGTAGACCCTGCCACATGCCTCTTGTGTCTGAGCCGTTGAATTGAGATTCTACTTTGTCTCTGTACTGACGCTTAGCTTGTTTGATAGCCTTGCGGAGGGAATAGCTGCACTGTTTGTATTCGGTCATGTTACGAGTCACCTTGCCCTGATTAAAAGCAGTGGTTCGCGCTTTCAGTTTCACGCGAATGCTGCCATCAATCCACGGTTTCTGGTTAGGGAATGTTTTAATCGTTGCTATGGGAAAGACATCTTCAACGCACGTTCTAATGAACTCGCACACCGAATCAGCGTATTCGTCAATATTGTTATCTGATGCAATACGAAACATATCCCAGTCCACGTGATGGAAGCAGCCTTGGAGTGTGGAGTCAGCTTGGTTGGACCAGCGTTGGACAGACCTCAGCGTGGGAGCCTCTTGTTTTAGATTCTGTCTGTAGGCAGGGATCAACAAAATGGAGTCGTGGTCAGCTTTTCCGAAAGGGGGGCGGGGCAGGGCCTTATATGCGTCGCGGAAGTTAGAGTAACAATGATCCAAGGTTTTTCCACCCCTGGTTGCGCAATCGATATGCTGATAAAATTTAGGGAGTCTTGTTTTCAGATTAGCCTTGTTAAAATCCCCAGCTTCAATGAATGCAGCCTCCGGATAAATGGATTCCAGTTTGCAACGAGTCAAATAAAGTTTGTTCAGAGCCATCGATGTGTCTGCTTGGGGGGGGGGATATATACAGCTGTGATTATAATCGAAGAGAATTCTCTTGGTAGATAATGCGGTCTACATTTGATTGTGAGGAATTCTAAATCAGGTGATCAGAAGGATTTCAGTTCCTGTATGTTTCTTTCATCACACCATGTCTCGTTTGCAATAAGGCATACGCCCCCGCCCCTCTTCTTACCAGAAAGATGTTTGCCTCTGTCGGTGCGATGCGTGGAGAAACCAGCTGGCTGCACCGCCTCGGATAGCGTCTCTCCAGTGAGCCATGTTTCCGTGAAGCAAAGAACGTTACAGTCTCTGATGTCCCTCTGGAATGCTACCCTTGCTCGGATTTCATCAACCTTGTTGTCAAGAGACTGGACATTGGCGAGAAGAATGCTAGGGAGTGCTGCACGATGTGCCCGTCTCCGGAGTCTGACTAGAAGACCGCCTCGTTTCCCTCTTTTTCGGAGTCTTTTTTGGGTTGCTGCATGGGATCCATTCCGTTGTCCTGTTTGAAAGGCAGAACACAGGATCCGCGTCGCGAAAAACATATTCTTGGTCGTACTGATGGTGAGTTGACGCTGATCTTATATTCAGTAGTTCTTCTCGACTGTATGTAATGAAACCTAAGATGACCTGGGGTACTAATGTTAGAAATAACACGTACAAAAACTAAAAACTGCATAGTTTCCTAGGAACGCGAAGCGAGGCGGCCATCTCTGTCGGCGCCGGAAGTAAAGTAAAGATTACATTTGCATTGATGTCAGAGTGATTAGAGGGACAGTAGAGTGCTGAACAAGGCAGTGGGCAAGTTTGGTAAGCTACTAAAGACTCATCAGCAGCATCAGAGCTTGGAGAATCCTAATTAGCGTGACTAAACGGTGACAAGGAATGTGACTGCCTTCATAACTCATGACAGTGCTAGATGGCATATATTTTTTTTATATTTTATATATATACAGTGGGTGTGGCGGTAATATGGTCACCGCAACAGCCCTCCTGTCAGCCTATCCTGGTTGGTTGAGTGTGTCACAAGCCTTGGGAGAAAGAGGCCAACTGGAAATCCAGGGAAACAATTATTTGACATCAAAGAAGTCGGCAACATCCCCCCTGCCCCGCCTTTCCAGGCTTTCAGCAACAAAACAGCTATTGAGTAATCAGATCCCAATCCGAAGACAGACCTACTATAAAATCACTGCTCCACATTTTGTGGAGAATAAGCACACTGTCTTCCCAATAGAGCCATTCAATATTTCATGTTGTTACGCAATCATTTCCTTTTTAATGATCTAATTGTGACTCTTATGCAAATGTCACAGGCTGTGATTTGTTGGAGACCTTGAGTCTGTCCCTAACATGAATCAGCCCCATGACTCATCCTTCCCCATCCAGCAGGTTCCAAGTGTACTGGAGTCTCTGTCTCTGTCTAATAATGTATCCAGGGTGCACTGGAAACTGAGACCGTACCACAACCCATACACTCCGTAACCAGTTCACATGTCACGATTAAATCTTCTCTCACAGCAGTCCTTTTTCACAACAGATGACTCAACATATAGTCAATCTTCACTCCACTGGGGAAAAAAACATTGAGATCATTGTCTTTGAGATACATTGTATTGCCATAGTGAATAACATAGTCATCCATTTTTTACATTTTGCTTTTGAGTCATATAGCAGACGCTCTTATCCAGAGTGACTTACAATTAGTGGATTCATCTTAACTTCTTCGATATAGGGGGCGCTCTTTTAATTTTTGGATAAAAAACGTTCCCGTTTTAAACAAGATATTTTGTCACAAAAATATGCTCGACTATGCATATAATTGACAGCTTTGGAAAAAAAACACTCTGACGTTTCCAAAACTGCAAAGATATTATCTGTGAGTGCCACAGAACTGATGCTACAGGCGAAACCAAGATGAAATTTCAAACAGGAAATGGCCCAGATTTTGAAGGCGCTGTGTTCCAATGTCTCCTTATATGGCTGTGAATGCGCCAGGAATGAGCCTACACTTTCTGTCGTTTCCCCAAGGTGTCTGCAGCATTGTGACGTATTTGTAGGCATATCATTAGAAGATTGACCATAAGAGACTACATTTACCAGGTGCCCGCTTGGTGTCCTCCATCAAAATTATTGCGTAATCTCCAGCTGCGTGCATTTTTCCATTTGCTTCAGAGGAGAAACCCAACTGCCACGAATGATTTATCATCGAATAGATATGTGAAAAACACCTTGAGGATTGATTCGAAACGTTTGCCATGTTTCTGTCGATATTATGGAGTTAATTTGGAAAAAAGTTTGCGTTGTCATGACTGAATTTTCATTTTTTTTTCTTAGCCAAAAGTGATGAACAAAACGGAGCGATTTCTCCTACACAAATAATCTTTTTGGAAAAACTGAACATTTGCTATCTAACTGAGAATCTCCTCATTGAAAACATCCGAATTGTTTTTGTGAAAATGTTGCCTGCTGAATGCTAGGCTTAATGCTATGCTCGCTATCAATACTCTTACACAAATGCTTGTGTAGCTATGGTTGAAAAGCATATTTTGAAAATCTGAGATGACAGTGTTGTTAACAAAAGGCTAAGCTTGTGAGCCAATATATTTATTTCATTTCATTTGCGATTTTCATGAATAGTTAACGTTGCGTTATGGTAATGAGCTTGAGGCTATTATTACGCTCCCGGATACGGGATTGCTCGATGCAAGAAGTTAAGATAGCTGGGAAAGAGGACAACATATCAGAGTCGTAGCGAGCACATTTTCACTCAATAAAGTAGTTTATCAGCAAAGTCAGGGCGAGCAGGAACATATACATTTATTTGGTGGGGTGGGGGTTCAGAGATCCCTCATGCTTGAGTCTGAAATCGGCATTGTTGTCAGTGCGATATCACAGGCAAATGTTATGTATAGGGTGAACTCACGTTATAGAGGATGTCCACCCATCCCACTCCATGGTGATGCACTGGAAGACAGTCAGAATAGCAAAAGAGGATGTTGTCGAAGTTGGTGATGCCGTAGTTGGGGCCGATCCAGTATTCCTGACACAGTGCCATTCTCACAGGTCCTCGCTGGAGCCTCCATACCACAGGGGAACTCTGCTGCCTGCTCACCTGAGACACACACAAAACACACACAAACATTTACATTACATACATTTAAGTCATTTAGCAGACGCTCTTATCCAGAGCGACTTACAAATTGGTGCATTCACCTTATGACATCCAGTGGAACAGCCACTTTACAATAGTGCATCTAAATCTTTTAAGGGGGGTGAGAAGGATTACTTTATCCTATCATAGGTCTTCCTTAAAGAGGTGGGGTTTCAGGTGTCTCCGGAAGGTGGTGATTGACTCCGCTGTCCTGGCGTCGTGAGGGAGTTTGTTCCACCATTGGGGGCCAGAGCAGCGAACAGTTTTGACTGGGCTGAGCGGGAACTGTACTTCCTCAGTGGTAGGGAGGCGAGCAGGCCAGAGGTGGATGAACGCAGTGCCCTTGTTTGGGTGTAGGGCCTGATCAGAGCTCCGTAGGCAAGCACCATGGTTTTGTAGCGGATGCGAGCTTCAACTGGAAGCCAGTGGAGAGAGCGGAGGAGCGGGGTGACGTGAGAGAACTTGGGAAGGTTGAACACCAGACGGGCTGCGGTGTTCTGGATGAGTTGTAGGGGTTTAATGGCACAGGCAGGGAGCCCAGCCAACAGCGAGTTGCAGTAATCCAGACGGGAGATGACAAGTGCCTGGATTAGGACCTGCGCCGCTTCCTGTGTGAGGCAGGGTCGTACTTTGCGGATGTTGTAGAGCATGAACCTACAGGAACGGGCCACCGCCACAAACACACACACGCGCAGCTACACACAGAGGAATGTACGTTACATTGCATTTAAGTAACTTAGCACATACTCTTATTCAGAGTAGTGACTGCATACATTTCGTATTGTATCTCTTAACAGGGCCATTTCTGATACAAGACCCAAGATGTGGCCATCCTCATTTCCATGAGAGGGGACTTCTTAAACTTAGCAAAAATGAAAACTCAAAATCACATGTTTATGCAACTGCTTTAAACGCTGGTTAGTAGCTACGGGTCTTTGTAAAGTTAGTGTACCTTTTATTGGGTCATGGCTAGAATGTAATGCTCCGTTCGCTAAATGGCAGCGAGACAACAGCAGCAGTACTGCAAGCATAGACAAACATGCACGCATACTGGCATGCATACATGTAAAAGAAGTGGTTCATTGAACTACACTAGCGTGATGAGACCTAAAACGTGCCTTAGCTCCCAGAACTATACTGTAGGCTCTACCTCAGCACATACTTAATTTTATATAAACTCTAAATATGCAAGTTCTTGCAGTTACACAAAGTGACTAAGATTTCATAGCGATGTGCATTGCGCATACCTGTATCAGTACTGAAGCAGGTCCGGTGGAACTTGCCCATGTAAAAGTCCAGGCCGATGATGGCGAACATGAGGATAGCAAAGAAGAGCAGCATACCGATCTGCAGCAGAGGCACCATGGCTTTCATGATGGACTTCAGAACCACCTGAAGACCTGAGATGGAGCACATTTTCACTTCACTCCCTCCCATGTTATAGTATTAACGTTGGTCATGGGAGAGACCCCAAATGGCTCTTTAAGTTCCTCTGTTTAACATTTCCTGTTATCCAAATGACATATGACGACATAACCAAAAAGGTCATGTATAACTAGATATTTTAATGCTTGGATGACAAACTTACAAGAATAAACACATCCAAACAGAACATTGTTGCTGTTTTTTTCGCAGTGATTCCAGAGTCATTGTACTTACTAGGGATTCCAGAGTCATTGTACTTACTAGGATTCCAGAGTCATTGTACTTACTAGGGATTCCAGAGTCATTGTACTTACTAGGGATTCCAGACACCAGTTTCAGTGGCCTCAGAACCCGTACTGCCCTCAGAGTTCTCAAGTCAAAGTCTGCTCCCACTGTAGCCAGCATCCTGTTAACAAACAAACAACAACAGACCTGGAGATGAACAATCAGACTGACAATACTACAATCTGTGCAACCATCCATCATAAACACACATCGTATCATTGACATTATGAACCGGTTGAGTTTCGGTCGATTCGCACTTCGCTCTGCAGGTTGTATAACTTTTTCATTACATTTCATTATAGTACAACGGTTGATTTGTCTAATCTTAGCAATTCTTCTTAGCTAGCTACATAGCCGTCCTTGTATCAGAGATAATTGCATAATTATCGTATTTCGTCGCCCTAACGTAGCCTTCACTGCTATTCGCCCAGGAGCTAGCTAACGCTAGCTAACGCACACAGATTAGCATCACTGTAGTGCTATTCACTCAACTGTACGACTTGATTAGTTTACTGTTAGCTAGCTACATAATCTTAGCCATTCTTCTTAGCTAGCTACATAGCCGTCCTTGTATCAGAGATAATTGCATAATTATCGTATTTCGTATTTCGTCGCCCTAACGTAGCCTTCACTGCTATTCGCCCAGGAGCTAGCAACGCTAGCTAACGCACACAGATTAGCATCACTGTAGTGCTATTCACTCAACTGTACGACTTGATTAGTTCAGTGTTAGCTAGCTACATAGCTGTCTTTGTTTCAAGATAATTGTGTAGTTTAGTGTGTGTAGCCTTGGAGTGATTATGTTAATTCACTGAGGTTCGCTAGCCAGCTATTTGTCGTCCTTAACGTAGGAGACTCTGCTAGCTAGCCAACAGCTAACAGCTAGCCAACGTCTACTGTTTCGAATTCAATCACCGGTCAGGTAGTATCACATTTTCATTTCATTACAGTACAACGGTTTGATTTGTTTGATCGTAGCTAGCTACATAGCCGTCTTTGTTTCAAAGATAATTGTGTAGTCTAGACCGATTTCCTAGGTTAGCTAGCCAGCTATTGTCGTTCTTTAACTCAACGTAACGTAAACAACACTGCTAGCTAGCCAGCTAGCCCCCGAATAGCAGCACTGTAGAATTATTACACTCAACGGAACGACTTGATTAGTGTAGTGTCAACAACGCAGCTACTGCCAGCTAGCCTACTTTAGCAGTACTGTATCATTTTAATCATTTTAGTCAATAAGATTCTTGCTACGTAAGCTTAACTTTCTGAACATTCGAGACGTGTAGTCCGCTTGTCATTCCAATTTCCTTGCATTAGCGTAGCCTTTTCTGTAGCCTGTCAACTATGTGTCTGTCTATCCCTGTTCTCTCCTCTCTGCACAGATCATACAAACGCTCCACACCGCGTGGGCCGACCACCCTAACCTGGTGGTCCCAGCGCGTACGACCCACGTGAGTTCCAGGTCTCTGGTAGCCTCTGGAACTGCCAATCTGCGGCCAACAAGGCAGAGTTCATCTCAGCCTATGCCTCCTCCAGTCCCTTGACTTCTTGGCACTGACGGAAACATGGATCACCACAGATAACACTGCTACTCCTACTGCTCTCTCCTCGTCCGCCCACGTGTTCTCGCACACCCCGAGCTTCTGGTCAGCGGGGTGGTGGCACCGGGATCCTCATCTCTCCCAAGTGGTCTTTCTCTTTCTCCCCTTACCCATCTGTCTATTGCCTCCTTTGAATTCCATGCTGTCACAGTTACCAGCCCTTTCAAGCTTAACATCCTTATCATTTATCGCCCTCCAGGTTCCCTCGGAGAGTTCATCAATGAGCTTGATGCCTTGATAAGCTCCTTTCCTGAGGACGGCTCACCTCTCACAGTTCTGGGCGACTTTAACCTCCCCACGTCTACCTTTGACTCATTCCTCTCTGCCTCCTTCTTTCCACTCCTCTCCTCTTTTGACCTCACCCTCTCACCTTCCCCCTACTCACAAGGCAGGCAATACGCTTGACCTCATCTTTACTAGATGCTGTTCTTCCACTAACCTCATTGCAACTCCCTCCAAGTCTCCGACCACTACCTTGTATCCTTTTCCCTCTCGCTCTCATCCAACACTTCCCACACTGCCCCTACTCGGATGGTATCGCGCCGTCCCAACCTTCGCTCTCTCCCCCCGCTACTCTCTCCTCTTCCATCCTATCTTCTCTTCCCTCTGCTCAAACTTTCTCCAACCTATCTCCTGATTCTGCCTCCTCAACCCTCCTCTCCTCCCTACTGCATCCTTTGACTCCCTATGTCCCCTATCCTCCAGGCCGGCTCGGTCCTCCCCCCCGCTCCGTGGCTCGACGACTCATTGCGAGCTCACAGAACAGGGCTCCGGGCAGCCGAGCGGAAATGGAGGAGAACTCGCCTCCCTGCGGACCTGGCATCCTTTCACTCCCTCCTCTCTACATTTTCCTCCTCTGTCTCTGCTGCTAAAGCCACTTTCTACCATTCTAAATTCCAAGCATCCGCCTCTAACCCTAGGAAGCTCTTTGCCACCTTCTCCTCCCTCCTGAATCCTCCCCCCTCCCTCCTCCCTCTGCAGATGACTTCGTCAACCATTTTGAAAAGAAGGTCGATGACATCCGATCCTCGTTTGCTAAGTCAAACGACACCGCTGGTTCTGCTCACACTCCCCTACCCTATGCTCTGACCTCTTTCTCCCTCTCTCTCCAGATGAAATCTCGCGTCTGTGACGGCCGGCCGCCCAACAACCTGCCCGCTTGACCCTATCCCCTCCTCTCTTCTCCAGACCATTTCCGGAGACCTTCTCCCTTACCTCACCTCGCTCATCAACTCATCCCTGACCGCTGGCCACGTCCCTCCCGTCTTCAAGAGAGCGAGAGTTGCACCCCTTCTGAAAAAACCTACACTCGATCCCTCCGATGTCAACAACTACAGACCAGTATCCCTTCTCTCTTTTCTCTCCAAAACTCTTGAGCGTGCCGTCCTTGGCCAGCTCTACCGCTATCTCTCTCAGAATGACCTTCTTGATCCAAATCAGTCAGGTTTCAAGACTAGTCATTCAACTGAGACTGCTCTTCTCTGTATCACGGAGGCGCTCCGCACTGCTAAAGCTAACTCTCTCTCCTCTGCTCTCATCCTTCTAGACCTATCGGCTGCCTTCGATACTGTGAACCATCAGATCCTCCTTCCACCCTCTCCGAGTTGGGCATCTCCGGCGCGGCCCACGCTTGGGATTGCGTCCTACCTGACAGGTCGCTCCTACCAGGTGGCGTGGCGAGAATCTGTCTCCTCACCACGCGCTCTCACCACTGGTGTCCCCCAGGGCTCTGTTCTAGGCCCTCTCTTATTCTCGCTATACACCAAGTCACTTGGCTCTGTCATAACCTCACATGGTCTCTCCTATCATTGCTATGCAGACGACACACAATTAATCTTCTCCTTTCCCCCTTCTGATGACCAGGTGGCGAATCGCATCTCTGCATGTCTGGCAGACATATCAGTGTGGATGACGGATCACCACCTCAAGCTGAACCTCAGCAAGACGGAGCTCCTCTTCCTCCCGGGAAGGACTGCCCGTTCCATGATCTCGCCATCACGGTTGACAACTCCATTGTGTCCTCCTCCCAGAGCGCTAAGAACCTTGGCGTGATCCTGGACAACACCCTGACGTTCTCAACTAACATCAAGGCGGTGTCCCGTTCCTGTAGGTTCATGCTCTACAACATCCGCAGAGTACGACCCTGCCTCACACAGGAAGCGGCGCAGGTCCTAATCCAGGCACTTGTCATCTCCCGTCTTGATTACTGCAACTCGCTGTTGGCTGGGCTCCCTGCCTGTGCCATTAAACCCCTACAACTCATCCAGAACGCCGCAGCCCGTCTGGTGTTCAACCTTCCCAAGTTCTCTCACGTCACCCCGCTCCTCCGCTCTCCACTGGCTTCCAGTTGAAGCTCGCATCCGCTACAAGACCATGGTGCTCGCCACGGAGCTGTGAGGGGAACGGCACCTCAGTACCTCCAGGCTCTGATCAGGCCCTACACCCAAACAAGGGCACTGCGTTCATCCACCTCTGGCCTGCTCGCGTCCCTACCACTGGGAGGAAGTACAGTTCCCGCTCAGCCCAGTCAAAACTGTTCGCTGCTCTGGCCCCCAATGGTGGAACAAACTCCCTCACGACGCCAGGACAGCGGAGTCAATCACCACCTTCCGGAGACACCTGAAACCCCACCTCTTCAAGGAATACCTAGGATAGGGTAAGTAAGGGTAAGTAATCCTTCTCACCCCCTTC
>NW_026279163.1:0-19042 GCF_023373465.1 Oncorhynchus keta | reverse complement strand
CTTTCGTAATATATTGAGACAGTCAATCTGGCTGGTCTGTCATAATACAATAAGAGACAGAGTTCTAGCTTGTCTGTTATAATATAAAAGAGACAGTAGATGTAGCTGGTCTATCATAAAATAATTAAGACAGTAGATGTAGCTGGTCTGTCATAATATAATAGAGACAGTAGATCTAGCTGGTCTGTCATATAATATAATAGAGACAGTCGATCTAGCTGGTCTGTCATAATATAATAGAGATGGTAGATCTAGCTGGTCTGTCATAATAGAATAGAGACAGTAGATCTAGCTGGTCTGTCATAATATAATGAGAACAGTCAGATCTAGCTGGTCTGTCATAATATAATAGAGACAGTCAGATCTAGCTGGTCTGTCATAATATAATAGAGACATAGACAGTAGATCTAGCTGGTCTGTCAATAATATAATAGAGACAGTAGATCTAGCTGGTCTGTCATCAATATAATAGAGACAGTAGATCTAGCTGGTCTGTCATAATATAATAGAGACAGTAGATCTAGTTGGTCTGTCATAATATAATAGAGACAATAGATCTAGCTGGTCTGTCATAATATAATAGAGACAGTAGATCTAGCTGGTCTGTCATAATATAATAGAGACAGTAGATCTAGCTGGTCTGTCATAATATAATAGAGACAGTAGATCTAGCTGGTCTGTCATAATATAATAGAGATGACAGTAGATCTAGCTGGTCTGTCATAATATAATAGAGACAGTAGATCTAGCTGGTCTGTCATAATATAATAGAGACAGTAGATCTAGCTGGTCTGTCATAATATAATAGAGACAGTAGATCTAGCGTGGTCTGTCATAATATAATAGAGACAGTAGATCTAGCTGGTCTATCATAATATAATAGAGACAGTAGATCTAGCTGGTCTGTCATAATATAATAGAGACAGTAGATCTAGCTGGTCTGTCATAATATAATAGAGACAGTAGATCTAGCTGGTCTGTCATAATATAATAGAGACAGTAGATCTAGCTGGTCTGTCATAATATAATAGAGACAGTAGATCTAGCTGGTCTGTCATAATATAATAGAGACAGTAGATCTAATTGGTCTGTCATAATATAATAGAGACAGTTAGATCTAGCTGGTCTGTCATAATATAATAGAGACAGTAGATCTAGCTGGTCTGTCATAATACCATAGAGACAGTAGATCTAGCTGGTATGTCATAATATACTAGAGACAGTAGATCTAGCTGGTCTGTCATATTATAATAGAGAGAGTAGATCCAACTGGTCTATCATAATAATGAGACATTAGATCTAGCTGGTCTGTCATAATATAATAGAGACAGTAGATCTAGCTGGTCTGACATAACATAGAGACAGTAGATCTAACTGGTCTGTTATAATATAATAGAGACTGTAGATCTAGCTGGTCTGTCAAAATATAATAGAGACAGTAGGTCTAGCTGGTCTGTCATAATATAATAGAGACAGTCGATCTAGCTGGTCTGTTATAATGTATAAGATACAGAATATCTAGCTGGTCAGTCATAATATAATAGACACAGTAGATCAAGCTAGTCTGTCATAATATAAAAGATGCATTACATCTAGCTGGTATGTCAAAATGTACTGGAGACAGTAAATCTTGCTGGTCTTTCGTAATATATTGAGACAGTCAATCTGGCTGGTCTGTCATAATATAATAAAGACAAGCTCTAGCTTGTCTGTTATAATATAAAAGAGACAGTAGATGTAGCTGGTCTATCATACAATAATTAAGACAGTAGATGTGGCTGTTCTTTCATAATATAATAGAGACAGTAGATCTAGCTGGTCTGTCATAATGTATAAGATACAGAAGATCTAGCTGGTCAGTCATAATATAATAGAGACAGTATATCAGGCTTGGTCTGTCATATTATAATAGAGACAGTAGATCGAGCTTGTCTGTCATAATATAATAGAGACAGTCGATCTAGCTGGTCTGTAGTATTATAATAGAGACAGTATATCTAGCTGGTCTGTCATAATATAATAGAGATGGTAGATCTCGCTGGTCTGTCGTAATATAATAGAGACAGTAGATCTACCTGGTCTGTAGTATTATAATAGAGACAGTATATCTAGCTGGTCTGTCATAAAATAATAGAGACAGTAGATCTAGCTGATCTGGCATAATATAATAGAGACAGTAGATCTAGCTGGTCTGTCATAATATAACAGAGACATAGAGACATTAGATCTAGCTGGTTTGTCATATTATAATAGAGATAGTAGATCTAGCTGGTCTGTCATAATATAATAGAGACAGTAGATCTACCTGGTCTGTCATAATATAATAGAGACAGTAGATCTAGCTGGTCTGTCATAATATAATAGAAACAGTAGATCTAGCTGGTCTGTCATAATATAATGGAGACAGTAGATCTAGCTGGTCTGTCATAATGTATAAGATACAGAACATCTAGCTGGTCAGTCATAATATAATAGAGACAGTAGATCAGGCTTGTCTGTCATATTATAATAGAGACAGTAGATCTACCTGGTCTGTCATAATATAATAGGGACAGTATATCTAGCTGGTCTGTCATAAAATAATAGAGACAGTAGATCTAGCTGGTCTGTCATAATATAATAGAGAGAGTAGATCTAACTGGTCTGTCATAATATAATAGAGACAGTAGATCTAACTGGTCTGTCATAATATAATAGAGACATTAGATCTAGCTGGTCTGTCATAATATAATAGAGACAGTAGATCTAGCTGTTCTGTCATAAAAGAATAGAGATAGTAGATCTCGCTGGTCTGTCATAATATAATAGAGACCGTAGATCTAGCTGGTCTGTAGTATTATAATAGAGACAGTATATCTAGCTGGTCTGTCATAAAATAATAGAGACAGTAGATCTAGCTGGTCTGTCATAATATAATAGAGATAGTAGATCTCGCTGGTCTGTCATAATATAATAGACACAGTAGATCTAGCTGGTCTGTCATAATATAATAGACATTAGATTCATTACCTCTAATATATATTTATAGATCTAACTGGTCTGTCATAATATAATAGAGAGAGGACCAACTGGTCTGTCATAATATAATAGAGATACAGGATTCAGCTGGTCTGTCATAAGTTACAATAGAGAAGATCTAGCTGGTCTGGCATAATATAATAGAGACAGTAGATCTAGCTGTTCTGGTCATAAAATAATAGAGATAGATCAACTGGTCTGTCATAATATAATAGAGAGAGTAGATCTAAATGGTCTACTAATATAATAGAGACAGTAGATCCAGCTGGTCTGGCATAAAATAGAGACAGTAGATCTAGCGATCCTGGCATAATATAATAGAGAGAGTAGATCTAACTGGTCTGTCATAATATAATAGAGACTTTAGATCTAGCTGATCTGTTATAATATAATAGAGACAGTAGATCTCGCTGGGTCTGTCATAATATAATAGAGATAGTAGATCTAGCTGGTCTGTCATAATATAATAGAGACAGTAGATCTACCTGGTCTGTCATAATATAATAGACAGTAGATCTAGCTGATCTGTCATAATATAATAGATACAGATCTAGCTGGTCTGTCACAATATAATAGAGACAGTAGATCTAAATGTTCTGTCATAATATAATATAGACAGTGTAGATCTAAAATACACAATTCTGTCATAATATAATAGAGAGAGTAGATCTAACTGGTCTGTCATAATATAATAGAGACTTTAGATCTAGCTGATCTGTTATAATATAATAGAGACAGTAGATCTACGCTGGTCTGTCATAATATAATAGAGATAGTAGACTAGCCGGTCTGTCATAAACAATAGAGACAGTAGATCTACCTGGTCTGTCGCCAATATAGAGACAGTAGATCTAGCTGATCTGTCATAATATAATAGATACAGTCAATCTAGCTGGTCTGTCACAATATAATAGAGAGAGTAGATCTAACTGGTCTGTCATAATATAATAGAGAGAGTAGATCTAAATGGTCTGTCATAATATAATAGAGACAGTAGATCCAGCTGGTCTGGCATAAAATAGAGACAGTAGATCTAGCTGATCTGGCATAATATAATAGAGAGAGTAGATCTAACTGGTCTGTCATAATATAATAGAGACTTTAGATCTAGCTGATCTGTTATAATATAATAGAGACAGTAGATCTCGCTGGTCTGTCATAATATAATAGAGATAGTAGATCTAGCTGGTCTGTCATAATATAATAGAGACAGTAGATCTACCTGGTCTGTCATAATATAATAGAGACAGTAGATCTACCTGGTCTGTCATAATATAATAGAGACAGTAGATCTAGCTGGTCTGTCATAATATAATAGAAACAGTAGATCTAGCTGGTCTGTCATAATATAATGGAGACAGTAGATCTAGCTGGTCTGTCATAATGTATAAGATACAGAACATCTAGCTGGTCAGTCATAATATAATAGAGACAGTAGATCAGGCTTGTCTGTCATATTATAATAGAGACAGTAGATCTACCTGGTCTGTCATAATATAATAGGGACAGTATATCTAGCTGGTCTGTCATAAAATAATAGAGACAGTAGATCTAGCTGGTCTGTCATAATATAATAGAGACAGTAGATCTAGCTGGTCTGGCATAATATAATAGAGACAGTAGATCTAGCTGTTCTGTCATAAAAGAATAGAGATAGTAGATCTCGCTGGTCTGTCATAATATAATAGAGACAGTAGATCTAGCTGGTCTGTCATAATATAATAGAGACAGTAGATCTAGCTGGTCTGTCATAATGTATAAGATACAGAAGATCTAGCTGGTCAGTCATAATATAATAGAGACAGTATATCAGGCTTGTCTGTCATATTATAATAGAGACAGTAGATCGAGCTTGTCTGTCATAATATAATAGAGACAGTCGATCTAGCTGGTCTGTAGTATTATAATAGAGACAGTATATCTAGCCGGTCTGTCATAATATAATAGAGACAGTAGACTCAGTTGATCTGGCATAATATAATAGAGACAGTAGATCTAGCTGGTCTGTCATAATATAACAGAGACAGAGACATTAGATCTAGCTGGTTTTGTCACATTATAATAGAGATAGTAGATCTAGCTGGTCTGTCATTATAATGAGACAGTAGATCTACCTGGTCTGTCACACATAATAGAGACAGTAGATCTAGCTGGTCTGTCATAATATAATAGAAACAGATCTAGCTGGTCTGTCATAACATAATGGAGACAGCAGACTCCAGCTGGCTCTGTCATAATGTATAAGATACAGAACATCTAGCTGGTCAGTCATAATATAATAGAGACAGTAGATCAGGCTTGTCTGTCATATTATAATAGAGACAGTAGATCTACCTAGTGGCATAATATAATAAGGACAGTATATCTAGCTGGTCTGTCATAAAATAACAGAGACAGTAGATCTAGCTGTGGTCTGTCATAATATAATAGAGAGAGTAGATCTAACTGGTCTGTCATAATATAATAGAGACAGTAGATCAGGCTTGTCTGTCATATTATAGATATTGTGCAGGATCTGCATTCGGTCTGTCATAATATAATAGGACAGTATATTCAGCCGGTCTGTCATAAACATAGAGACAGTAGATCTAGCTGGTCTGTCATAATATAATAGAGAGAGTAGATCTAACTGGTCTGTCATAATATATGGTAGACATTAGGATTCAGCTGGTCTGTCATAATATAATAGAGACAGTAGATCTAGCTGGTCTGTCATAAAATATAGAGACAGCAGATCTAGCTGGTCCAGTCATAATATAATAGAGAGAGTAGACTGTGGGCTTAGTTCGTCATATTAGAAGAGACAGTAGATCTGGCCCTGGTCTGTCATAATATAATAGGACAGTATATCTAGCTGGTCTGTCGTAATATAATAGAGACAGCAGACTGGTGGCTTGTCTGCCTATATATAATAGAGACAGTAGATCTAGCTGGTCTGTCATAATATAATAGGGACAGTATATCTAGCTGGTCTGTCATAAAATAATAGAGACAGTAGATCTAGCTGGTCTGTCATAATATAATAGAGAGAGTAGATCTAACTGGTCTGTCATAATATAATAGAGACAGTAGATCTAGCTGGTCTGTCATAATATAATAGAGACAGTAGATCTAGCTGGTCTGTCATAAAATAATAGAGACAGTAGATCTAGCTGATCTGGCATAATATAATAGAGACAGTAGATCTAGCTGGTCTGTCATAATATAACAGAGACATGAGACATTAGATCTAGCTGGTTTGTCATATTATAATAGAGAATAGTAGATCTAGCTGGTCTGTCATAATATAATAGAGACAGTAGATCTACCTGGTCTGTCATAATATAATAGAGACAGTAGATCTAGCTGGTCTGTCATAATATAATAGAAACAGTAGATCTAGCTGGTCTGTCATAATATAATGGAGACAGTAGATCTAGCTGGTCTGTCATAATGTATAAGATACAGAACATTTGTTATCAATAATATAATAGAGTATAGTGAGAGATCAGGCTTGTCTGTCATATTATAATAGAGACAGTAGATCTACCCGGGTCTGGCTCACAACATAGACAGTATATCTAGCTGGGTCTGTCATAAAATAACAGAGATAGTAGATCTAGCTGGTCTGTCATAAATATAAATAGAGAGAGTAGACTGAATTCGGGTCTTGTCAGTAATATAATAGAGATGGGTAGATCCACCCTGGCCCGTCATAATATAATAGAAAGCATTACTTTCAGGATCAGCCGGGTCTGGGTCATAACATAACAGAGATAAAGTAGGATCTAGCTGGGTCTGGTATAATATAATAGAGGGATATAGATCTAGCTGTTCTGTCATAAAAGAATAGAGATAGTAGATCTCGCTGGTCTGTCATAATATAATAGAGACAGTAGATCTAGCTGGCCTGTCATAATATAATAGAGACAGTAGATCTAGCTGGTCTGTCATAATGTATAAGATACAGAAGATCTAGCTGGTCAGTCATAATATAATAGAGACAGTATATCAGGCTTGTCTGTCATATTATAATAGAGACAGTAGATCGAGCTTGTCTGTCATAATATAATAGAGACAGTCGATCTAGCTGGTCTGTAGTATTATAATAGAGACAGTATATCTAGCTGGTCTGTCATAAAATAATAGAGACAGTAGATCTAGCTGATCTGTCATAATATAATAGAGATGGTAGATCTCGCTGGTCTGTCATGTCTATAATAGAGACCGTAGATCTACCTGGTCTGTAGTATTATATAATAGAGACAGTATATCTAGCTGGTCTGTCATAAAATAATAGAGACAGTAGATCTAGCTGATCTGGCATAATATAACAGAGACAGTAGATCTAGCTGGTCTGTCATAATATAACAGATACATAGAGACATTAGATCTGCTGGTTTGTCATATTATAATAGAGATAGTAGATCTAGCTGGTCTGTCATAATATAATAGAGACACTAGATCTAGCTGGTCTGTCATAATATAATAGAGACAGTATATCTAGCTGATCTGTCATACTATAATAGAGACAGTAGATCTAGCTGGTCTGTCATAATATAATAGAGAGAGTAGATCTAACTGGTCTGTCATAATATAATAGAGATAGTAGATCTCGCTGGTCTGTCATAATATAATAGACACAGTAGATCTAGCTGGTCTGGCATAATATAATAGAGAGAGATCTAACTGGTCTGTCATAATATAATAGAGAGTAGATCTAACTGGTCTGTCATAATATAATAGAGACATTAGATCTAGCTGGTCTGTCATAAATATAGAGACAGTAGATCTAGCTGGTCTGGCATAAAATAGAGACAGTAGATCTAGCTGGGAGATCGTAATATAATAGATACAGTCAATCTGGCTGGTCTGTCACAATATAATAGAGACATTAGATCTAGCTGGTCTGTCATAATATAATAGAGACAGTAGATCTAACTGGTCTGTCATAATATAATAGAGACATTAGATCTAGCTGGTCTGTCATAATATAATAGAGACAGTAGATCTATCTGGTCTGGCATAAAATAGAGACATTAGATCTAGCTGGTCTGGCATAATATAATAGAGAGTAGATATAACTGGTCTGTCAAAATATAATAGAGAGAGTAGATCTAACTGGTATTTCACAATATAATAGAGACAATAGATCTAGCTGGTCTGGCATAAAATAGAGACAGTAGATCTCACTGGTCTGTCATAATATAATAGAGACAGTATATCTAGCTGGTCTGTCATAATATAATAGAGAGTAGATCTAACTGGTCTGTCATAATATAATAGAGACAGTAGATCGAGCGTGTCTGTCATAATATAAATGAGACAGTAGATCTAGCTGTTCTGTCATAATATAATAGAGACATTAGATCTAGCTGGTCTGTCATAATATAATAGAGACAGTAGATCTAGCTGGTCTGTCATAATATAATAGAGACAGTCAATCTAGCTGGTCTGTCATATTATAATAGAGACAGTAGATCTAGCTGGTCTGTCATAATATAATAGAGACAGTAGATCATGCTGGTCTGTCATATTATAATAGAGACAGTAGATCATGCTGGTCTGTCATAGTATAATAGAGACAGTATACCTAGCTGATCTGTTATAATATAATAGAGACAGTAGATCTGGCTGGTCTGTCATAATTGAATAGAGACAGTAGATCTAGCTGGTCTGGCATAATATAATAGAGACAGTAGATCTAGCTGGTCTGTCATAATATAACAGAGACATAGAGACAGTAGATCTAGCTGGTTTGTCATATTATAATAGAGACAGTAGATCTAGCTGGTCTGTCATAATATAATAGAGACACTAGATCTAGCTGGTCTGTCATAATATAATAGAGACAGTATATCAAGCTGATCTGTCATAATATAATAGAGACAGTAGATCTAGCAGGTCTGTCATAATATAATAGATACAGTCAATCTAGCTGGTCTGTCACAATATAATAGAGACAGTAGATCTAGCTGGTCTGTCATAATATAATGGAGAGAGTAGATCTAACTGGTCTGTCATAATATAATAGAGAGAGTAGATCTAATTGGTCTGTCATAATATAATAGAGACAGTAGATCTGTCCGGGGTGTCCTATAATGGGGCCACAGTGTCTCCTGACCCCCTCCTGTCTCAGCCTCCAGTATTTATGCTGCAGTAGTTTATGTGTCTGGGGCTGGGTCAGTTTGTTATATCTGGAGTACTTCTCCTGTCCTATTCGGTGTCCTGTGTGAATCTAAGTGTGACAGTAATTCTCTCTGGTCCTCTTCTTTCTATCTCTCTCGGAGGACCTGAGCCCTAGGACCATGTCCCAGGACTACCTGACATGAGGACTCCTTGCTGTCCCCAGTCCACCTGGCCATGCTCCTAATAGTTTCAGACTGACCTGAGCCCTGGACCGTGCCCCAGGACTACCTGACATGAAGGCTCCTTGCTGTCCCCAGTCCACCTGACTGTGCTGCTGCTCCAGTTTCAACTGTTCTGCCTTATTATTATCGACCATGCTGGTCATTTATGAACATTTGAACATCTTGGTCATGTTCTGTTATAATCTCTAGGCACAGCCAGAGAGGTCTGGCCACCATAATAGCCCGGTTCCTCTAGCTGGTCTTCCTAGGTTTTGGCCTTTAGGAGTTTTCTAGCCACCGTGCTTTTACACCTGCATTGTTTGCTGTTTGAGGTTTTAGGGCTGGGTTTCTGTACAGCACTTTGAGATATCAGTGATGTACGAAGGGCTGTATAAATACATTTGATTTGATTTGTAGATCTAGCTGGTCTGTCATATTATAATAGAGACTATAGATCTAGCTGGTCTGTCATAATATAATAGAGACAGTAGATCTAGGTTTGGTCTGTCATAATATAATAGATACAGTCGATCAAGCGGGTCTGTCATAAAATAATAGAGGCATTAGAACTAGCTGGTCTGTCATAATATAATAAAGATAGTAGATCTAGCTGGTCTGTCATAAAATAATAGAGACAGTAGATCTAGCTGGTCTGTCATAAAATAATAGAGACATGAGATCTGGCTGGTCTGTCATAATAGAATAGAGACAGTAGATATAGCTGGTCTGTCATAATATAATAGAGAGAGTAGATCCAGCTGGTCTATCATAATACAATGAGACAGTAGATCTAGCTGGTCTGTGATAATATAATAGAGACATTAGATCTAGCTGGTTTGTGATAATATAATAGAGACAGTAGATCTAGCTGGTCTGTTATAATATAATAGAGACTGTAGATCTAGCTGGTCTGTCAAAATATAATAGAGACAGTAGGTCTAGCTGGTCTGTCATAATATAATAGAGACAGTAGATCTAGCTGGTCTGTCAAAAAATAATAGAGACAGTAAGTCTAGCTGGTCTGTCATAATATAATAGACACAGTAGATCTAGCTGGTCTGTCAAAAAATAATAGAGACAGTAAATCTTGCTGGTCTTTCGTAATATATTGAGACAGTCAATCTGGCTGGTCTGTCATAATATAATAAAGACAAGCTCGAGCTTGTCTGTTATAATATAAAAGAGACAGTAGATGTAGCTGGTCTGTCAAAATAATAGAGACAGTAGATCTAGCTGGTCAATCATAATAAAATAGAGATAGTAGATCTAGCTGGTCTGTCATAATATAATAGAGACAGTCAATCTAGCTGGTCTGTCATATTATAATAGAGATAGTAGATCTAGCTGGTCTGTCATAATATAATAGAGACAGTAGATCTACCTGGTCTGTCATAATATAATAGAGACAGTAGATCTAGCTGGTCTGTCATAATATAATAGAAACAGTAGATCTAGCTGGTCTGTCATAATATAATAGAGACAGTAGATCTAGCTGGTCTGTCATAATGTATAAGATACAAAAGATCTAGCTGGTCAGTCATAATATAATAGAGACAGTGATCAGGCTTGTCTGTCATATTATAATAGAGACAGTAGATTGAGCTTGTCTGTCATAATATAATAGAGACAGTCGATCTAGCTGGTTTGTCATAATATAATAGAGATGGTAGATCTCGCTGGTCTGTCATAATATAATAGAGACCGTAGATCTACCTGGTCTGTAGTATTATAATAGAGACAGTAGATCTAACTGGTCTGTCATAATATAATAGAGAGTAGATCTAACTGGTCTGTCATAATATAATAGAGAGAGTAGATCTAACTGGGTCTGTCATAATATAATAGAGACATTAGATCTAGCTGGTCTGTCATAATATAATAGAGACAGTAAATCTAGCTGGTCTGGCATAATATAATAGAGACAGTAGATCTAGCTGGTATGTCATAATATAACACTAGACATACTATAATAGAGACAGTAGATCTAGCTGTGGTCTATCATAATATAATAGAGACAGTAGATCTAGCTGGTCTGTCATAATATAATAGAGACAGTAGATCTAGCTGGTCTGTCATTATATAATAGATACAGTATATCTAGCTGGTCTGTCACAAATAATAGAGACAGTAGATCTACCTGGTCTGTCATAAAATAATAGAGACAGTCGATCTAGCTGGTCTGTTATATTATAATAGAGACAGTAGATCTAGCTGGTCATATAAAATAGAGACAGTAGATCTAGCTGGTCTGTCATAATATAAAGATGCATTAGCATCTAGCTGGTCTGTCAAAATATAATGGAGACAGTAGATCTGCTGTTCTGTCATAATATATTGAGACAGTCAATCTGGCTGGTCTGTCATATTGAAGCCAAAGACAAGCTCTCTAGCTGGTCTGTCATAATATAATAGAGACTTTAGGATCTAGCGGTCTGTCAAAAATAATAGAGACAGTAGATCCAGCTGGTCTGGCATAAAATCATATCTAAAAATAGAAGATAGTAGATCTAGAAGGTCTGTCATAATATAATAGAGACTTTAAACAATCTAGCTGATCTGTTATAATATAATAGAGACAGTAGATCTAGCTGGTCTGTCATAATATAATAGAGATAGTAGATCTAGCTGGTCTGTCATAATATCATAGAGACAGTAGGATCCTGGTCTGTCATAATATAATAGAGACAGTAGATCTAGCTGGTCTGTCATAATATAATAGAAACAGTAGATCCTAGCTGGTCTGTCATAATATAATAGAGACCAGATCTACTCTGGTCTGTAGTAATGTATAGATGCAAATTTCTGGCTGATAGTCACAATATAATAGAGACAGTAGATCCTACCTGGTCTGTAGTATTATAATAGAGACAGTATATAAGCTGGTCTGTCATAAAATAATAGAGACAAGTGAATCGCTGGTCTGTCAGTAATATAATAGAGACAGTATATCTAACTGGTCTGTCATAAAATATAATAGACAGTAGATCTAACTGGTCTGTCATAATATAATAGAGACATAGATCTAGCTGGTCTGTCATAATATAATAGAGACAGTAGATCTAGCTGGTCTGGCATAATATAATAGAGACAGTAGATCTAACTGGTCTGTCATAATATAGACAGAGGCAGCTGGTCTGGCATAATATAATAGAGACAGTAGATCTAGCTGGTTTTGTCATAATATAATAGAGATAGAGACAGTAGATCCTAGCTGGTTTGTCATATTATAATGAGACAGTAGATCTAGCTGGTCTGTCATGTGTTCTTGCTGTAAAAACAATAGAGACAATAGATCTGGCTGGTCTATCCATGCTATAATAGAGACAGTAGATCTAGGTGGTCTGACATAAATAATGAGACAGTAGATCTAGCTGTTCTGTGTCATAAAAGAATAGAGATAGTAGAGATCTCGCTGGTCTGTCATAATATAATAGAGACTGTAGATCTGGCTGGTCTGTAGTATTATAATAGAGACAGTATATCTAGCTGTTCTGTCATAATATAAGTAGAAGTAGATCTAACTGGTCTGTCATATTATAAATAGAGAGAGTGAGATAACTGGTCTGTCATAATATAATAGACACAGTGATCTGGCTGGTCTGGCGCCAATATAATGAGGAGAGTAGATCTAACTGGTCTGTCATAATATAATAGAGAAGTAGATCTAACTGGTCTGTCATAATATAATAGAGACAGTAGATCTAACTGGTCTGTCATAATATAATAGAGACAGTAGATCTAGGTGGTCTGTCATAATATAATAGAGACACTAGATCTAGCTGGTCTGTCATAATATAATAGAGACACTAGATCTAGCTGGTCTGTCATAATATAATAGAGACACTAGATCTAGCTGGTCTGTCATAATATAATAGAGACAGTATATCTAGCTGATCTGTCATAATATAATAGAGACAGTAGATCTAACTGGTCTGTCATAATATAATAGAGACACTAGATCTAGCTGGTCTGTCATAATATAATAGAGACAGTATATCTAGCTGATCTGTCATAATATAATAGAGACAGTCAATCTAGCTGGTCTGTCACAATATAATAGAGACAGTAGATCTAGCTGTTCTGTCATAATATAATAGAGAGAGTAGATCTAACTGGTCTGTCATAATATAATAGAGAGAGTAGATCTAACTGGTCTGTCATAATATAATAGAGACTTTAGATCTAGCTGGTCTGTCATAATATAATAGAGACAATAGATCCAGCTGTTCTGGCATAAAATAGAGACAGTAGATCTAGCTGGTCTGTCATAATACCATAGAGACAGTAGATCTAGCTGGTCTGTCATAATATAATAGAGACAGTATATCTAGCTGATCTGTCATAATATAATAGAGACAGTAGATATAGCAGGTCTGTCATAATATAATAGAGACAATAGATCTGGCTGGTCTATCATACTATAATAGAGACAGTAGATCTAGCTGTTCTGTCATAAATGAATAGAGACAGTATACCTAGCTGATCAGTCATAATATAATAGAGACAGTAGATCTAGCTTGTCTGTCATAATATAATAGATACAGTCAATCTATCTGGTCTGTCACAATATAATAGAGACAGTAGATCTAGCTGGTCTGTCATAATATAATGGAGAGAGTAGATCTAACTGGTCTGTCATAATATAATAGAGTAGATCTAATTGGTCTGTCATAATATAATAGAGACAGTAGATCTAGCTGGTCTGTCATAATACCATAGAGACAGTAGATCTAGCTGGTATGTCATAATATAATAGAGACAGTAGATCTAGCTGGTCTGTCATATTATAATAGAGACTATAGATCTAGCTGGTCTGTCATAATATAATAGAGACATTCGATCTAGCTGGTCTGTCATAATATAATAGATACAGTCGATCAAGCGGGTCTGTCATATTATAATAGAGGCATTAGAACTAGCTGGTCTGTCATAATATAATAGAGATAGTAGATATAGCTGGGCTGTCATAATATAATAGAGACAGTAGATCTAGCTGGTCTGACATAATATAATAGAGACATGAGATCTAGCTAGTCTGTCATAATATAATAGAGACAGTTGATATAGCTGGTCTGTCATATTATAATAGAGAGAGTAGATCAAGCTGGTCTATCATAATAGAGACATTAGAACTAGCTCGGTCTGTGATAATATAATAGAGACAGTAGATCTAGCTGGTCTGACATAAAAATAGAGACAGTAGATCTAACTGGTCTGTTATAATATAATAGAGACTGTAGATCTAACTGGTCTTTCACAATATAATAGAGACAGTAGATCTAGCTGGTCTGTCATAATATAACAGAGACATAGAGACAGTAGATCTAGCTGGTCTGTCATATTATAATAGAGACAGTAGATCTAGCTGGTCTGTCATAATATAATAGAGACACTAGATCTAGCTGGTCTGTCATAATATAATAGAGACAGTATATCTAGCTGATCTGTCATAATATAATAGAGACAGTAGATCTAGCAGGTCTGTCATAATATAATGAGAACAATAGATCTGGCTGGTCTATCATACTATAATAGAGACAGTAGATCTAGCTGTTCTGTCATAAATGAATAGGAGACAGTATACCTAGCTGATCAGTCATAATATAATAGAGACAATAGATCTAGCTTGTCTGTCATAATATAATAGATACAGTCAATCTAGCTGGTCTGTCACAATATAATAGAGACAGTAGATCTAGCTGGTCTGTCATAATATAATGGAGAGAGTAGATCTAACTGGTCTGTCATAATATAATAGAGAGAGTAGATCTAGTTGGTCTGTCATAATATAATAGAGACATTAGATCTAGCTGGTCTGTCATAATATAATAGAGACAGTAGATCTAGCTGGTCTGTCATAATACCATAGAGACAGTAGATCTAGCTGGTCTGTCATAATATAATAGAGACAGTATATCTAGCTGATCTGTCATAATATAATAGAGACAGTAGATCTAGCAGGTCTGTCATAATATAATAGAGACAATAGATCTGGCTGGTCTATCATACTATAATAGAGACAGTAGATCTAGCTGTTCTGTCATAAATGAATAGAGACAGTATACCTAGCTGATCAGTCATAATATAATAGAGACAGTAGATCTAGCTTGTCTGTCATAATATAATAGATACAGTCAATCTATCTGGTCTGTCACAATATAATAGAGACAGTAGATCTAGCTGGTCTGTCATAATATAATGGAAGAGTAGATCTAACTGGTCTGTCATAATATAATAGAGTAGATCTAATTGGTCTGACATAATATAATAGAGACATTAGATCTAGCTGGTCTGTCATAATATAATAGAGACAGTAGATCTAGCTGGTCTGTCATAATACCATAGAGACATTAGATCTAGCTGGTCTGCCATAATATAATAGAGACAGTAGATCTAGCTGGTCCGTCATAATATAATAGAGACTGTAGATCTAGCTGGTCTGTCATAATATAATAGCGACATTAGATCTAGCTGGTCTGCCATAATATAATAGATACAGTCGATCAAGCGGGTCTGTCATATTATAATAGAGGCATTAGAACTAGCTGGTCTGTCATAATATAATAGAGATAGTAGATATAGCTGGTCTGTCATATTATAATAGAGACATTAGATCTAGCTGGTCTGTCATAATATAATAGAGACAGTAGATCTAGCTGGTCTGACATAATATAATAAAGACAGTAGATATAGCTGGTCTGTCATATTATAATAGAGAGAGTAGATCCAGCTGGTCTATCATAATAGAGACATTAGAACTAGCTGGTCTGTGATAATATAATAGAGACAGTAGATCTAGCTGGTCTGACATAAAATAGAGACTGTAGATCTAACTGGTCTTTCACAATATAATAGAGACAGTCGATCTAGCTGGTCTGCGATATTATAATAGAGACATAGAGACAGTGAGTCTAAACTGGTTTGTCATATTATAATAGACCAAGATTATATTATGACAGACACGCAAGATCTACTGTCTATATTATAATAAACAAAACCAGCAAGATCTATGTCTCTATCATATTATAATAGAGATAGTAGATCTAGCTGGTCTGTCATAATATAATAGAGACAGTATATCTAGCTGATCTGTCATAATATAATAGAGACAGTAGATCGAGCGTGTCTGTCATAATATAATTGAGACAGTAGATCTAGCTGTTCTGTCATAATATAATAGAGACATTAGATCTAGCTGGTCTGTCATAATATAATAGAGACAGTAGATCTAGCTGGTCTGTCATAGTATACAGAGACAGTATACCTCGCTGATCTGTTATAATATAATAGAGACAGTAGATCTACCTGGTCTGTAATAATATAATAGAGACAGTAGATCTGGCTGGTCTGTCATAATATCGAGAGACAGTAGATCTAGCTGGTCTGTCATAATATAACAGAGACATAGAGACAGTAGATCTAGCTGGTTTGTCATATTATAATAGAGACAGTAGATCTAGCTGGTCTGTCATAATATAATAGAGACACTAGATCTAGCTGGTCTAATCATAATATAATAGATACAGTCAATCTAGCTGGTCTGTCAATATAATAGAGACAATAGATCTGGCTGGTCTATCATACTATAATAGAGACGTTAGAATCTAGCAGGTCTGTCGCCAATATAATAGAGACAATAGATCAGCTGAATATATTTTTATAATAGAGACAGTAGATCTAGCTGTTCTGTCATAAATGAATAGAGACAGTATACCTAGCTGATCAGTCATAATATAATAGAGACAATAGATCTAGATTGTCTGTCATAATATAATAGATACAGTCAATCTAGCTGGTCTGTCACAATATAATAGAGACAGTAGATCTAGCTGGTCTGTCATAATATAATAGAGAGAGTAGATCTAACTGGTCTGTCATAATATAATAGAGAGAGTAGATCTAACTGGTCTGTCATAATATAATAGAGACATTAGATCTAGCTGGTCTGTCATAATATAATAGAGACATTAGATCTAGCTGGTCTGTCATAATATAATAGAGACACTCGATCTAGCTGGTCTGTCATAATATAATAGAGACAGTATATCTAGCTGATCTGTCATAATATAATAGAGACAGTAGATCTAGCAGGTCTGTCATAATATAATAGAGACAATAGATCTGGCTGGTCTATCATACTATAATAGAGACAGTAGATCTAGCTGTTCTGTCATAAATGAATAGAGACAGTATACCTAGCTGATCAGTCATAATATAATAGAGACAGTAGATCTAGCTTGTCTGTCATAATATAATGGAGAGAGTAGATCTAACTGGTCTGTCATAATATAATAGAGAGAGTAGATCTTGCTGGTCTGTCATAATATAATGGAGAGAGTAGATCTAACTGGTCTGTCATAATATAATAGAGAGAGTAGATCTAATTGGTCTGTCATAATATAATAGAGAGAGTAGATCTAATAGGTCTGTCATAATATAATAGAGACATTAGATCTAGCTGGTCTGTCATAATATAATAGAGACATTAGATCTAGCTGGTCTGTCATAATATAATAGAGACAGTAGATCTAACTGGTCTGTCATAATATAATAGAGTAGATCTAATTGGTCTGTCATATTATAATAGAGACTATAGATCTAGCTGGTCTGTCATAATATAATAGAGACATTCGATCTAGCTGGTCTGTCATAATATAATAGATACAGTCAATCAAGCGGGTCTGTCATATTATAATAGAGGCATTAGAACTAGCTGGTCTGTCATAATATAATAGAGATAGTAGATATAGCTGGTCTGTCATAATATAATAGAGACAGTAGATCTAGCTGGTCTGACATAATATAATAGAGACATGAGATCTAGCTAGTCTGTCATAATATAATAGAGACAGTAGATATAGCTGGTCTGTCATATTATAATAGAGAGAGTAGATCCAGCTGGTCTATCATAATAGAGACATTAAAACTAGCTGGTCTGTGATAATATAATAGAGACAGTAGATCTAGCTGGTCTGACATAAAATAGAGACAGTAGATCTAACTGGTCTGTTATAATATAATAGAGACTGTAGATCTAACTGGTCTTTCACAATATAATAGAGACAGTCGATCTAGCTGGTCTGTGATAATATAATAGAGACATAGAGACAGTAGATCTAGCTGGTTTGTCATATTATAATAGACCAAGATTATATTATGACAGACACGCAAGATCTACTGTCTCTATTATAATATGACAAACCAGCAAGATCTACTGTCTCTATCATATTATAATAGAGATAGTAGATCTAGCTGGTCTGTCATAATATAATAGAGACAGTATATCTAGCTGATCTGTCATAATATAATAGAGACAGTAGATCTAGCTGTTCTGTCATAATATAATAGAGACATTAGATCTAGCTGGTCTGTCATAATATAATAGAGACAGTAGATCTAGCTGGTCTGTCATAGTATAATAGAGACAGTATACCTCGCTGATCTGTTATAATATAATAGAGACAGTAGATCTACCTGGTCTGTAATAATATAATAGAGACAGTAGATCTGGCTGGTCTGTCATAATATAATAGAGACAGTAGATCTAGCTGGTCTGTCATAATATAACAGAGACATAGAGACAGTAGATCTAGCTGGTTTTGTCATATTATAATAGAGACAGTAGATCTAGCTGGTCTGTCATAATATAATAGAGACACTAGATCTAGCTGGTCTGTCATAATATAATAGATAAA
>NW_026279162.1:15000-79780 GCF_023373465.1 Oncorhynchus keta | reverse complement strand
TAATGTATACTGAACAAATATATAAAAACGCAGTTCATATAAAGAAATCAGTCAATTGAAATAAATTAAGTCCTAATCTATGGATTTCACTTGACTGGGAATACACACACACACACACACACACACACACACACACACACACACACACACACACACACACACACACACACACACACACACACACACACACACACACACACACACACACGACTGGCTCCCCCCTCAGCTAACAGGAGAAGTGTGTGTGAGGTAGTGCGGTCTAAGGTCACTGTTAGCTGACGCTGGTGGTTTTGGGAACATTGTTGTTTTGGGAACCACGGAATGTTTCTGGAATGAGGCGACAGGATTGTCTGTCAGAGCCCAACAACATCCTCCACACACAGCAGAGTCCAGGATTGTCTGTCAGAGCCCAACAACATCCTCCACACACAGCAGAGTCCAGGAATGTCTGTCAGAGCCCAACAACATCCTCCACACACAGCAGAGTCCAGGATTGTCTGTCAGAGCACAACAACATCCTCCACACACAGCAGAGTCCAGGATTGTCTGTCAGAGCACAACAACATCCTCCCCACACAGCAGAGTCCAGGATTGTCTGTCAGAGCACAACAACATCCTCCCCACACAGCAGAGTCCAGGAATGTCTGTCAGAGCCCAACAACATCCTCCACACACAGCAGAGTCCAGGAATGTCTGTCAGAGCCCAAAAACATCCTCCACACACAGCAGAGTCCAGGATTGTCTGTCAGAGCCCAACAACATCCTCCCCACACAGCAGAGTCCAGGATTGTCTGTCAGAGCCCAACAACATCCTCCCCACACAGCAGAGTCCAGGATTGTCTGTCAGAGCCCAACAACATCCTCCCCACACAGCAGAGTCCAGGATTGTCTGTCAGAGCACAACAACATCCTCCCCACACAGCAGAGTCCAGGAATGTCTGTCAGAGCCCAACAACATCCTCCACACACAGCAGAGTCCAGGAATGTCTGTCAGAGCCCAACAACATCCTCCCCACACAGCAGAGTCCAGGATTGTCTGTCAGAGCCCAACAACATCCTCCACACACAGCAGAGTCCAGGATTGTCTGTCAGAGCACAACAACATCCTCCACACACAGCAGAGTCCAGGATTGTCTGTCAGAGCACAACAACATCCTCCACACACAGCAGAGTCCAGGATTGTCTGTCAGAGCCCAACAACATCCTCCACACACAGCAGAGTCCAGGATTGTCTGTCAGAGCACAACAACATCCTCCCCACACAGCAGAGTCCAGGATTGTCTGTCAGAGCACAACAACATCCTCCCCACACAGCAGAGTCCAGGATTGTCTGTCAGAGCACAAACAAACATCCTCCCCACACAGCAGAGTCCAGGATTGTCTGTCAGAGCCCAAAAACATCCTCCACACACAGCAGCTGATTGGACTGTAATGAGAGGCTAGTGGGACTAACAGGAGAGGTGCAGAGCAGACAGGAAGGAACCAAAACAACATCCTCCCCACACAGCAGATGATTGGATTGTAATGGAGAGGCTAGTGGGACTAACAGGAGAGGTGAGAGAGAGAGAGACTCACTAAACAGAGAACATCCCTGGTCATCCCTACTGCCTCTGATCTGGAGGACTCACTAAACAGAGAACATCCCTGGTCATCCCTACTGCCTCTGATCTGGAGGACTCACTAAACAGATAACATCCCTGGTCATCCCTACTGCCTCTGATCTGGAGGACTCACTAAACAGAACATCCCTGGTCATCCCTACTGCCTCTGATCTGGAGGACTCACTAAACAGAGAACATCCCTGGTCATCCCTACTGCCTCTGGTCTGGTGGACTCACTAAACAGAGAACATCCCTGGTCATCCCTACTGCCTCTGATCTGGAGGACTCACTAAACAGAGAACATCCCTGGTCATCCCTACTGCCTCTGATCTGGAGGACTCACTAAACAGAGAACATCCCTGGTCATCCCTACTGCCTCTGATCTGGAGGACTCACTAAACAGAGAACATCCCTGGTCATCTCTACTGCCTCTGATCTGGAGGACTCACTTAACAGAGAACATCCCTGGTCATCCCTACTGCCTCTGATCTGGAGGACTCACTAAACAGAGAACATCCCTGGTCATCTCTACTGCCTCTGATCTGGAGGACTCACTAAACAGAGAACATCCCTGGTCCTCCCTACTGCCTCTGATCTGGAGGACTCACTAAACAGAGAACATCCCTGGTCATCCCTACTGCCTCTGATCTGGAGGACTCACTAAACAGAGAACATCCCTGGTCATCTCTACTGCCTCTGATCTGGAGGACTCACTAAACAGAGAACATCCCTGGTCATCCCTACTGCCTCTGATCTGGAGGACTCACTAAACAGAGAACATCCCTGGTCATCCCTACTGCCTCTGATCTGGAGGACTCACTAAACAGAGAACATCCCTGGTCATCCCTACTGCCTCTGATCTGGAGGACTCACTAAACAGAGAACATCCCTGGTCATCCCTACTGTCTCTGATCTGGAGGACTCACTAAACAGAGAACATCCCTGGTCATCCCTACTGCCTCTGATCTGGAGGACTCACTAAACAGAGAACATCCCTGGTCATCCCTACTGCCTCTGATCTGGAGGACTCACTAAACAGAGAACATCCCTGGTCATCCCTACTGCCTCTGATCTGGAGGACTCACTAAACAGAGAACATCCCTGGTCCTCCCTACTGCCTCTGATCTGGAGGACTCACTAAACAGAGAACATCCCTGGTCATCCCTACTGCCTCTGATCTGGAGGACTCACTAAACAGAGAACATCCCTGGTCATCCCTACTGCCTCTGATCTGGAGGACTCACTAAACAGAGAACATCCCTGGTCATCCCTACTGCCTCTGATCTGGAGGACTCACTAAACAGAGAACATCCCTGGTCCTCCCTACTGCCTCTGATCTGGAGGACTCACTAAACAGAGAACATCCCTGGTCATCCCTACTGCCTCTGATCTGGAGGACTCACTAAACAGAGAACATCCCTGGTCATCCCTACTGCCTCTGATCTGGAGGACTCACTAAACAGAGAACATCCCTGGTCATCCCTACTGCCTCTGATCTGGAGGACTCACTAAACAGAGAACATCCCTGGTCATCCCTACTGCCTCTGATCTGGAGGACTCACTAAACAGAGAACATCCCTGGTCATCCCTACTGCCTCTGATCTGGAGGACTCACTAAACAGAGAACATCCCTGGTCATCCCTACTGCCTCTGATCTGGAGGACTCACTAAACAGAGAACATCCCTGGTCATCCCTACTGCCTCTGATCTGGAGGACTCACTAAACAGAGAACATCCCTGGTCATCCCTACTGCCTCTGATCTGGAGGACTCACTAAACAGAGAACATCCCTGGTCATCCCTACTGCCTCTGATCTGGAGGACTCACTAAACAGAGAACATCCCTGGTCATCCCTACTGCCTCTGATCTGGAGGACTCACTAAACAGAGAACATCCCTGGTCATCCCTACTGCCTCTGATCTGGAGGACTCACTAAACAGAGAACATCCCTGGTCATCCCTACTGCCTCTGATCTGGAGGACTCACTAAACAGAGAACATCCCTGGTCATCCCTACTGCCTCTGATCTGGAGGACTCACTAAACAGAGAACATCCCTGGTCATCCCTACTACCTCTGATCTGGAGGACTCACTAAACAGAGAACATCCCTGGTCATCCCTACTGCCTCTGATCTGGAGGACTCACTAAACAGAGAACATCCCTGGTCATCCCTACTGCCTCTGATCTGGAGGACTCACTAAACAGAGAACATCCCTGGTCATCCCTACTGCCTCTGATCTGGAGGACTCACTAAACAGAGAACATCCCTGGTCATCCCTACTGCCTCTGATCTGGAGGACTCACTAAACAGAGAACATCCCTGGTCATCCCTACTGCCTCTGATCTGGAGGACTCACTAAACAGAGAACATCCCTGGTCATCCCTACTGCCTCTGATCTGGAGGACTCACTAAACAGAGAACATCCCTGGTCATCCCTACTGCCTCTGATCTGGAGGACTCACTAAACAGAGAACATCCCTGGTCATCCCTACTGCCTCTGATCTGGAGGACTCACTAAACAGAGAACATCCCTGGTCATCCCTACTGCCTCTGATCTGGAGGACTCACTAAACAGAGAACATCCCTGGTCATCCCTACTGCCTCTGATCTGGAGGACTCACTAAACAGAGAACATCCCTGGTCATCCCTACTGCCTCTGATCTGGAGGACTCACTAAACAGAGAACATCCCTGGTCATCCCTACTGCCTCTGATCTGGAGGACTCACTAAACAGAGAACATCCCTGGTCATCCCTACTGCCTCTGATCTGGAGGACTCACTAAACAGAGAACATCCCTGGTCATCCCTACTGCCTCTGATCTGGAGGACTCACTAAACAGAGAACATCCCTGGTCATCCCTACTGCCTCTGATCTGGAGGACTCACTAAACAGAGAACATCCCTGGTCATCCCTACTGCCTCTGATCTGGAGGACTCACTAAACAGAGAACATCCCTGGTCATCCCTACTGCCTCTGATCTGGAGGACTCACTAAACAGAGAACATCCCTGGTCATCCCTACTGCCTCTGATCTGGAGGACTCACTAAACAGAGAACATCCCTGGTCATCCCTACTGCCTCTGATCTGGAGGACTCACTAAACAGAGAACATCCCTGGTCATCCCTACTGCCTCTGATCTGGAGGACTCACTAAACAGAGAACATCCCTGGTCATCCCTACTGCCTCTGATCTGGAGGACTCACTAAACAGAGAACATCCCTGGTCATCCCTACTGCCTCTGATCTGGAGGACTCACTAAACAGAGAACATCCCTGGTCATCCCTACTGCCTCTGATCTGGAGGACTCACTAAACAGAGAACATCCCTGGTCATCCCTACTGCCTCTGATCTGGAGGACTCACTAAACAGAGAACATCCCTGGTCATCCCTACTGCCTCTGATCTGGAGGACTCACTAAACAGAGAACATCCCTGGTCATCCCTACTGCCTCTGATCTGGAGGACTCACTAAACAGAGAACATCCCTGGTCATCCCTACTGCCTCTGATCTGGAGGACTCACTAAACAGAGAACATCCCTGGTCATCCCTACTGCCTCTGATCTGGAGGACTCACTAAACAGAGAACATCCCTGGTCATCCCTACTGCCTCTGATCTGGAGGACTCACTAAACAGAGAACATCCCTGGTCATCCCTACTGCCTCTGATCTGGAGGACTCACTAAACAGAGAACATCCCTGGTCATCCCTACTGCCTCTGATCTGGAGGACTCACTAAACAGAGAACATCCCTGGTCATCCCTACTGCCTCTGATCTGGAGGACTCACTAAACAGAGAACATCCCTGGTCATCCCTACTGCCTCTGATCTGGAGGACTCACTAAACAGAGAACATCCCTGGTCATCCCTACTGCCTCTGATCTGGAGGACTCACTAAACAGAGAACATCCCTGGTCATCCCTACTGCCTCTGATCTGGAGGACTCACTAAACAGAGAACATCCCTGGTCATCCCTACTGCCTCTGATCTGGAGGACTCACTAAACAGAGAACATCCCTGGTCATCCCTACTGCCTCTGATCTGGAGGACTCACTAAACAGAGAACATCCCTGGTCATCCCTACTGCCTCTGATCTGGAGGACTCACTAAACAGAGAACATCCCTGGTCATCCCTACTGCCTCTGATCTGGAGGACTCACTAAACAGAGAACATCCCTGGTCATCCCTACTGCCTCTGATCTGGAGGACTCACTAAACAGAGAACATCCCTGGTCATCCCTACTGCCTCTGATCTGGAGGACTCACTAAACAGAGAACATCCCTGGTCATCCCTACTGCCTCTGATCTGGAGGACTCACTAAACAGAGAACATCCCTGGTCATCCCTACTGCCTCTGATCTGGAGGACTCACTAAACAGAGAACATCCCTGGTCATCCCTACTGCCTCTGATCTGGAGGACTCACTAAACAGAGAACATCCCTGGTCATCCCTACTGCCTCTGATCTGGAGGACTCACTAAACAGAGAACATCCCTGGTCATCCCTACTGCCTCTGATCTGGAGGACTCACTAAACAGAGAACATCCCTGGTCATCCCTACTGCCTCTGATCTGGAGGACTCACTAAACAGAGAACATCCCTGGTCATCCCTACTGCCTCTGATCTGGAGGACTCACTAAACAGAGAACATCCCTGGTCATCCCTACTGCCTCTGATCTGGAGGACTCACTAAACAGAGAACATCCCTGGTCATCCCTACTGCCTCTGATCTGGAGGACTCACTAAACAGAGAACATCCCTGGTCATCCCTACTGCCTCTGATCTGGAGGACTCACTAAACAGAGAACATCCCTGGTCATCCCTACTGCCTCTGATCTGGAGGACTCACTAAACAGAGAACATCCCTGGTCATCCCTACTGCCTCTGATCTGGAGGACTCACTAAACAGAGAACATCCCTGGTCATCCCTACTGCCTCTGATCTGGAGGACTCACTAAACAGAGAACATCCCTGGTCATCCCTACTGCCTCTGATCTGGAGGACTCACTAAACAGAGAACATCCCTGGTCATCCCTACTGCCTCTGATCTGGAGGACTCACTAAACAGAGAACATCCCTGGTCATCCCTACTGCCTCTGATCTGGAGGACTCACTAAACAGAGAACATCCCTGGTCATCCCTACTGCCTCTGATCTGGAGGACTCACTAAACAGAGAACATCCCTGGTCATCCCTACTGCCTCTGATCTGGAGGACTCACTAAACAGAGAACATCCCTGGTCATCCCTACTGCCTCTGATCTGGAGGACTCACTAAACAGAGAACATCCCTGGTCATCCCTACTGCCTCTGATCTGGAGGACTCACTAAACAGAGAACATCCCTGGTCATCCCTACTGCCTCTGATCTGGAGGACTCACTAAACAGAGAACATCCCTGGTCATCCCTACTGCCTCTGATCTGGAGGACTCACTAAACAGAGAACATCCTGGTCATCCCTACTGCCTCTGATCTGGAGGACTCACTAAACAGATAACATCCCTGGTCACTCCCTACTGCCTCTGATCTGGAGGACTCACTAAACAGAGAACATCCCTGGTCATCCCTACTGCCTCTGGTCTGGTGGACTCACTAAACAGAGAAACATCCCTGGTCATCCCTACTGCCTCTGGTCTGAGGACTCACTAAACAGAGAACATCCCTGGTCATCCCTACTGCCTCTGATCTGAGGACTCACTAAACAGAACATCCCTGGTCATCCCTACTGCCTCTGATCTGGAGGACTCACTGCCTCTGATCTGGAGGACTCACTAAACAGAGAACATCCCTGGTCATCTCTACTGCCTCTGATCTGGAGGACTCACTTAACAGAGAACATCCCTGGTCATCCCTACTGCCTCTGATCTGGAGGACTCACTAAACAGAGAACATCCCTGGTCATCTCTACTGCCTCTGATCTGGGAGGACTCACTAAACAGAGAAACATCCCTGGTCCTCCTACTACCTCTGATCTGGAGGACTCACTAAACAGAGAACATCCCTGGTCCTCCCTACTACCTCTGATCTGGAGGACTCACTAAACAGAGAATATCCCTGGTCATCTCTACTGCCTCTGATCTGGAGACTCACTGCAAACAGAGAACATCCCTGGTCATCCCTACTGCCTCTGATCTGGAGGGACTCACTAAACAGAGAACATCCCTGGTCCTCCCTACTACCTCTGATCTGGAGGACTCACTAAACAGAGAACATCCCTGGTCATCCCTACTGCCTCTGATCTGGAGGACTCACTAAACAGAGAACATCCTGGTCATCTCTACCTCGATCTGGAGGACCACTAAACAGAGAACATCCCTGGTCATCCCTACTGTCTCTGATCTGGAGGACTCACTAAACAGAGAACATCCCTGGTCATCCCTACTGTCTCTGATCTGGAGGACTCACTAAACAGAGAACATCCCTGGTCCCCTGCCGCCTCTGATCTGGAGGACTCACTAAACAGAGAACATCCCTGGTCATCCCTACTGCCTCTGGATCTGAGGACTCACTAAACAGAACATCCCTGGTCATCCCTACTGTCTCTGGATCTGCTGAGGACTCACTAAACAGAAACATCCCTGGTCATCTCTACTGCCTCTGATCTGGAGTGACTCCACTAAACAGAGAACATCCCTGGTCCTCCCTACTACCTCTGATCTGGAGGACTCACTAAACAGAGAACATCCTGGTCATCCCTACTGCCTCTGATCTGGAGGACTTTACCAAACAGAGAACATCCCTGGTCATCTCTGCACTGCCTCTGATCTGAGGACTCACTAAACAGAACCCCTGGTCATCCCTACTGCCTCTGATCTGGAGGACTCACTGAAACAGAGAACGTCCCTGGTCATCCCTACTGCCTCTGATCTGGAGGACTCACTAAACAGAGAACATCCCTGGTCATCCCTACTGCCTCTGTCTGGAGGACTCACTAAACAGAGAACATCCCTGGTCCTCCCTACTACCTCTGATCTTGGAGGACTCACTAAACAGAGAACATCCCACAGTCCTCCCTACTACCTCTGATCTGGGAGGACTCACTAAACAGAGAACATCCCTGGTCATCCCTACTGCCTCTGATCTGGAGGACTCACTAAACAGAGAACATCCTGGTCATCTCTACTGCCTCTGATCTGAGGACTCACTAAACAGAGAACATCCCTGGTCATCCCTACTGCCTCTGATCTGGAGGACTCACTAAACAGAGAACATCCTGGTCATCCCTACTGCCTCTGATCTGAGGACTCACTTCAACAGAGAACATCCCTGGTCATCCCTACTGCCTCACTGTATGTGTGTGCATGTATGTACAGACACACACAATATATACACAAAAGTATGTGGACACCCCTAAAATGAGTGGATTCAGCTGTTTATACACAAAAGTATGTGGACACCCCTTAAATGAGTGGATTCAGCTGTTTATACACAAAAGTATGTGGACACCCCTTAAAATTAGTGGATTCAGCTGTTTATACACAAAAGTATGTGGACACCTTCAAATTAGTGATTCGACTGTATATACACAAAGTATCTGGACACCCCTTCAAATGAGTGGATTCGGCTGGATTCCGTTGCTGACAGGGAGTATAAAAACACACACCATGCAATCTCACAAACCTTGGCGTAGAACGGCCTTACTGAAGAGCTCTTGTGACTTTCAACGCTGCAATAATAAAGCTCTAGTTTTGTCTTGAGTATGCAGAACTTGCTATTGGGAGTGTGGTGTCAAAAAAGCGGAGTCTCTCCCCATCTCTACAACCATTGAATCTATATGATTTTTGTCTCCGTAACTCTGTTCAACAGCCACACCATGCATTACCAGATTCAGCTGAGGTCTCGAACTTAGGGAATGATTTGTACCAAATACAATGCTCTTAGTTTTAGAGATGTTCAGGACCAGTTTATTACTGGCCACCCATTCCAAAAACAGACCAACTCTTTGTTAAGGGTTTCAGTGACTTCATTAGCTGTGGTTGCTGATGGGTATGTGGTTGAATCATCAGCATACATGGACACACATGCTGTGTTTAATGCCAGTGGCAGGTCATTGGTAAAAATAGAAAAGAGTAGAGGGCCTGGAGAGCTGCCCTGCGGGCGCCACACTTCACTTCACTGCATCACCTGCTAAGTGAGTGGGGGCCACTACGCCGCTGCTAAGTGAGGGGGGGCACTACGCCCCTGCTAAGTGAGGGGGGCCACTACGCCCTGCTAAGTGAGGGGGGCACTGCCCCTGCTAGGAGGGGGCCACTACGCCCTGCTAAGTGAGAGGGGGCCACTACGCCCCTGCTAAGTGAGGGGGCCACTACGCTCCTGCTAAGTGAGGGGGCCACTACGCCCCTGCTAAGTGAGGGGGGCCACTACGCCCCTGCTAAGTGAGGGGGCCACTACGCCCCTGCTAAGTGAGGGGGCCACTACGCCCCTGCTAAGTGAGAGGGAGGGCCACTACGCCCCTGCTAAGTGAGGGGGGCCACTACGCCCCTGCTAAGTGAGGGGGCCACTACGCCCCTGCTAAGTGAGGGGGGCCACTCGCCCCCTGCTAAGTGGGGGCCCACTACGCCCCTGCTAAAGTGAGGGGGCCACTACGCTCCTGCTAAGTGAGGAGGGGGCCACTACGCCCCCTGCTAAGTGAGAGGGGCCACTACGCCCCTGCTAAGTGAGGGGGCCACTACGCCCCCTGCTAAGTGAGGGGGGCACTGCGCCCCTGCTAAGTGAGGGGGCCATAAAGTGAGGGGGGCCACTCCCCTGCTGAAGTGAGGGGGCCACGCCCTGCTATGAGGGGCCACTACGCCCCTGCTAAGTGAGGGGGGCCACTACGCCCTGCTAAGTGAGGGGGGGCCACTGCGCCCTGCTAAGTGAGAGGGGGGCCACTACGCCCCTGCTAAGTGAGGGGAGGCCACTACGCCCCCTGCTAAGTGAGGGGGCCACTACGCCCTGCTAAGTGAGGGGGGGCCACTACGCCCTGCTAAGTGAGGGGGGCCACTACGCCCTGCTAAGTGAGGGGGGCCACTACGCCCCTGCTAAGTGAGAGGGGGCCACTACGCCCCTGCTAGAGTGAGAGGGGGCCACTACGCCCCTGCTAAGTGAGGGGGCCAGTCCTCCAGCAGCTCTACACCCTGAACAGTAAACACACCATCTACTGTTTACTGCTCCACACTGTCCGTTTTGTACTCCATCCTGTGTGTGTACTCAGAGAGAGAGAGGGTGGAAGAGAGAGAGAGAGGTGGAAGAGAGAGAGAGAGAGAGGAAGAGAGAGAGAGAGCGAGGAGGAAGAGAGAGAAGAGAGGAGGAAGAGAGAGAAGAGAGGAGGAAGAGAGAGAAGAGAGGAGGAAGAGAGAGAAGAGAGGAGGAAGAAGGAGAAGAGAAGAGAGGAAGAGAGAGAGAAGAGAGGAGGAGAGAGAGAGAGAGGAGGAAGAGAGAGAGAGGAGGAAGAGAGAGAGAGAGAGAGCGAGGAGGAAGAGAGTGAGGGGAGGAGGCAGAGACCCACCCTGTCTGAAGAAAGGCCCACACACATGACTCATACTGACTTCCCAAATACAGCCCTCTGCTCCACACACAGAGACACTGTGGTTTTCTCTGGTTTTCATCCCTCCAACAGCAGCAGAGTTTAACAGAAACAAAACAACATTATATTCCCAGTGTGATGTCACATCCTGATCAGGCCGGATTTCCTTAACATAGAAATACCCATACTAGAATAACACATGGTACAGTTTCATAGTATGTGACATTTATATAATAGTACTCCGAAAGTATCATCTAATGCCCCATGGTGTTGACTCCCATTCGACTCCTCTACAACACTGCTCTCTGTGTCCCCAGATGCTGTGTTAAACACCTCTACAACACTGCTCTCTGTGTCCCCAGATGCTGTGTTAAACACCTCCACAACACTGCTCTCTGTGTCCCCCAGATGCTGTGTTAAACACCTCCACAACACTGCTCTCTGTGTCCCCAGATGCTGTGTTAAACACCTCTACAACACTGCTCTCTGTGTCCCCCAGATGCTGTGTTCAACACCTCCACAACACTGCTCTCTGTGTCCCCAGATGCTGTGTTAAACACCTCTACAACACTGCTCTCTGTGTCCCCAGATGCTGTGTTAAACACCTCTACAACACTGCTCTCTGTGTCCCCCAGATGCTGTGTTAAACACCTCTACAACACTGCTCTCTGTGTCCCCAGATGCTGTGTTCAACTCCTCTACAACACTGCTCTCTGTGTCCCCAGATGCTGTGTTAAACACCTCTACAACACTGCTCTGTGTCCCCAGATGCTGTGTTAAACACCTCTACAACACTGCTCTCTGTGTCCCCAGATGCTGTGTTAAACACCTCTACAACACTGCTCTCTGTGTCCCCAGATGCTGTGTTAAACACCTCTACAACACTGCTCTCTGTGTCTAACAAGCTTTCTCTGCCCTTTACCTTGTTCTGAACACCTCCAAAACAACGGTCATGTGGTTTGGTAAGAAGAATGCCCCTCTCCCCACAGGGGTGATTACTACCTCTGAGGGTTTAGAGCGGGTGATTACTACCTCTGAGGGTTTAGAGCGGGGTGATTACTACCTCTGAGGGTTTAGAGCTGGGTGATTACTACCTCTGAGGGTTTAGAGCTGGGTGATTACTACCTCTGAGGGTTTAGAGCCGGGGTGATTACTACCTCTGAGGGTTTAGAGCTGGGTGATTACTAACTCTGAGGGTTTAGAGAGGGGTGATTACTACCTCTGAGGGTTTAGAGCTGGGTGATTACTACCTCTGAGGGTTAGAGCTGGTGATTACTACCTCTGAGGGTTTAGAGGTAATCACATGGTGCACTGTCTAACCATCTCTTCGTTCAAAGACTCAATCATGGACACTCTTACTGACAGTTGTGGCTACCATGTTGTTGTCCCACTGTTCCTAGACCAGTTAACCCCCTGTTCCTAGACCAGTTAACCCACTGTTCCTAGACCAGTTAACCCACTGTTCCTAGACCAGTTAACCCACTGTTCCTAGACCAGTTAACCCCCTGTTCCTAGACCAGTTAACCCACTGTTCCTAGACCAGTTAACCCACTGTTCCTAGACCAGTTAACCCACTGTTCCTAGACCAGTTAACCCACTGTTCCTAGACCAGTTAACCCACTGTTCCTAGACCAGTTAACCCACTGTTCCTAGACCAGTTAACCCACTGTTCCTAGACCAGTTAACCCACTGTTCCTAGACCAGTTAACCCACTGTTCCTAGACCAGTTAACCCCACTGTTCCTAGACCAGTTAACCCCACTGTTCCTAGACCAGTTAACCCGCTGTTCCTAGACCAGTTAACCCACTGTTCCACTGTTCCTAGACCAGTTAACAGGCCGTCATTGAAAATAAGAAACTCATGAAACACGGGACCAACACTTTCCATTTGTATTGAGTGTAGCAACTAGTATGGAGATTCAGGACAGAGCCAGTATCTTCAGCATCAACACCAGTTTTCAGTGTTCGGCAATAGATTAACAGTAATATAATAATAATAATAATATTATTATTAATAGATTAACAGTGTTTTTAAAGCTAAACGTGACACGTATGTTTTGGGAGAAACTCACCCGGGATGAATGAAACACATGTGGTAGTACAGTCTCAAATGGTCTCCCTTCCTTCTGCAGTTATACAGAGTCTCAAATGGTCTCCCTTCCTTCTGCAGTTATACAGAGTCTCAAATGGTCTCCCTTCCTTCTGCAGTTATACAGAGTCTCAAATGGTCTCCCTTCCTTCTGCAGTTATACAGAGTAACAAATGGTCTCCCTTCCTTCTGCAGTTATACAGAGTCTCAAATGGTCTCCCTTCCTTCTGCAGTTATACAGAGTCTCAAATGGTCTCCTTCCTTCTGCAGTTATACAGTCTCAAATGTCTCAAAGAGTCTCAAATGGTCTCCCTTCCTTCTGCAGTTATACAGAGTCTCAAATGGTCTCCTTCCTTCTGCAGTTCTGCAGTTATACAGAGTCTCACAGTGGTCTCAAATGGTCTCTTCCTTCTGCAGTTATGGTCTCCCCTTCCTTCTGCAGTTATACAGAGTCTCAAATGGTCTCCTTCCTTCTGCAGTTATACAGAGTCTCAAATGGTCTCCTTCCTTCTGCAGTTATACAGAGTCTCAAATGGTCTCCTTCTGCAGTTATACTCTCAAATGCAGTTATACAGAGTCTCAAATGGTCTCCCTTCCTTCTGCAGTTATACAGAGTCTCAAATGGTCTCAAATGGTCTCCTTCCTTCTGCAGTTATACAGAGTCTCAAATGGTCTCCCTTCCTTCTGCAGTTATACAGAGTCTCAAATGGTCTCCTTCCTTCTGCAGTTATACAGAGTCTCAAATGGTCTCCTTCCTTCTGCAGTTATACAGAGTCTCAAATGGTCTCCCCTTCCTTCTGCAGTTATACAGAGTCTCAAATGGTCTCCTTCCTTCTGCAGTTATACAGAGTCTCAAATGGTCTCCTTCCTTCTGCAGTTATACAGAGTCTCAAATGGTCTCCCTTCCTTCTGCAGTTATACAGAGTCTCAAATGGTCTCCCTTCCTTCTGCAGTTATACAGAGTCTCAAATGGTCTCCTTCCTTCTGCAGTTATACAGAGTCTCAAATGGTCTCCTTCCTTCTGCAGTTATACAGAGTCTCAAATGGTCTCCTTCCTTCTGCAGTTATACAGAGTCTCAAATGGTCTCCTTCCTTCTGCAGTTATACAGAGTCTCAAATGGTCTCCTTCCTTCTAGTTATACAGAGTCTCAAATGGTCTCCTTTATACCTCAAATCTGCAGTTATACAGAGTCTCAAATGGTCTCCCTTCCTTCTGTTATACAGAGTCTCAAATGGTCTCCCTTCCTTCTGCACAGAGTCTCAAATGGTCTCCTTCCTTCTGCAGTTATACAGAGTCTCAAATGGTCTCCCTTCCTTCTGCAGTTATACAGAGTCTCAAATGGTCTCCTTCCTTCTGCAGTTATACAGAGTCTCAAATGGTCTCCTTCTTCTGCAGTTATACAGAGTCTCAAATGGTCTCCCTTCCTTCTGCAGTTATACAGAGTCTCAAATGGTCTCCTTCCTTCTGCAGTTATACAGAGTCTCAAATGGTCTCCCTTCCTTCTGCAGTTATACAGAGTCTCAAATGGTCTCCCTTCCTTCTGCAGTTATACAGAGTCTCAAATGGTCTCCTTCCTTCTGCAGTTATACAGAGTCTCAAATGGTCTCCTTCCTTCTGCAGTTATACAGAGTCTCAAATGGTCTCCTTCCTTCTGCAGTTATACAGAGTCTCAAATGGTCTCCCTTCCTTCTGCAGTTATACAGAGTCTCAAATGGTCTCCTTCCTTCTGCAGTTATACAGAGTCTCAAATGGTCTCCTTCCTTCTGCAGTTATACAGAGTCTCAAATGGTCTCCCTTCCTTCTGCAGTTATACAGAGTCTCAAATGGTCTCCTTCCTTCTGCAGTTATACAGAGTCTCAAATGGTCTCCCTTCCTTCTGCAGTTATACAGAGTCTCAAATGGTCTCCTTCTGCAGTTATACAGAGTCTCAAATGGTCTCCCTTCCTTCTGCAGTTATACAGAGTCTCAAATGGTCTCCCTTCCTTCTGCAGTTATACAGAGTCTCAAATGGTCTCCTTCCTTCTGCAGTTATACAGAGTCTCAAATGGTCTCCCTTCCTTCTGCAGTTATACAGAGTCTCAAATGGTCTCCTTCCTTCTGCAGTTATACAGAGTCTCAAATGGTCTCCCTTCCTTCTGCAGTTATACAGAGTCTCAAATGGTCTCCCTTCCTTCTGCAGTTATACAGAGTCTCAAATGGTCTCCCTTCCTTCTGCAGTTATACAGAGTCTCAAATGGTCTCCCTTCCTTCTGCAGTTATACAGAGTCTCAAATGGTCTCCTTCCTTCTGCAGTTATACAGAGTCTCAAATGGTCTCCTTCCTTCTGCAGTTATACAGAGTCTCAAATGGTCTCCCTTCCTTCTGCAGTTATACAGAGTCTCAAATGGTCTCCCTTCCTTCTGCAGTTATACAGAGTCTCAAATGGTCTCCCTTCCTTCTGCAGTTATACAGGTCTCCTCCTTCCTTCTGCAGTTATACAGAGTCTCAAATGGTCTCCTTCCTTCTGCAGTTATACAGAGTCTCAAATGGTCTCCTTCCTTCTGCAGTTATACAGAGTCTCAAATGGTCTCCCTTCCTTCTGCAGTTATACAGAGTCTCAAATGGTCTCCTTCCTTCTGCAGTTATACAGAGTCTCAAATGGTCTCCCTTCCTTCTGCAGTTATACAGAGTCTCAAATGGTCTCCCTTCCTTCTGCAGTTATACAGAGTCTCAAATGGTCTCCCTTCCTTCTGCAGTTATACAGAGTCTCAAATGGTCTCCCTTCCTTCTGCAGTTATACAGAGTCTCAAATGGTCAAATGGTCCCTTCCTTCTGCAGTTATACAGAGTCTCAAATGGTCTCCTTCCTTCTGCAGTTATACAGAGTCTCAAATGGTCTCCTTCCTTCTGCAGTTATACAGAGTCTCAAATGGTCTCCCAGTTATACAGAGTCTCAAATGGTCTGCAGTTATACAGAGTCTCAAATGGTCTCCTTCCTTCTGCAGTTATACAGAGTCTCAAATGGTCTCCCTTCCTTCTGCAGTTATACAGAGTCTCAAATGGTCTCCTTCCTTCTGCAGTTATACAGAGTCTCAAATGGTCTCCTTCCTTCTGCAGTTATACAGAGTCTCAAATGGTCTCCCTTCCTTCTGCAGTTATACAGAGTCTCAAATGGTCTCCCTTCCTTCTGCAGTTATACAGAGTCTCAAATGGTCTCCCTTCCTTCTGCAGTTATACAGAGTCTCAAATGGTCTCCCTTCCTTCTGCAGTTATACAGAGTCTCAAATGAGTCTCAAATGGTCTCCCTTCCTTCTGCAGTTATACAGAGTCTCAAATGGTCTCCCTTCCTTCTGCAGTTATACAGAGTCTCAAATGGTCTCCCTTCCTTCTGCAGTTATACAGAGTCTCAAATGGTCTCCTTCCTTCTGCAGTTATACAGAGTCTCAAATGGTCTCCCCTTCCTTCTGGTCTCCCTTCCTTCTGTTATACAGAGTCTCAAATGGTCTCCCTTCCTTCTGCAGTTATACAGAGTCTCAAATGGTCTCCCTTCCTTCTGCAGTTATACAGAGTCTCAAATGGTCTCCCTTCCTTCTGCAGTTATACAGAGTCTCAAATGGTCTCCTTCTGCTTCTCAAATGCAGTTATACAGAGTCTCAAATGGTCTCCTTCCTTCTGCAGTTATACAGAGTCTCAAATGGTCTCCCTTCCTTCTGCAGTTATACAGAGTCTCAAATGGTCTCCTTCCTTCTGCAGTTATACAGAGTCTCAAATGGTCTCCTTCCTTCTGCAGTTATACAGAGTCTCAAATGGTCTCCCTTCCAGAGTCTCAAATGGTCAGTTATACAGAGTCTCAAATGGTCTCCCTTCCTTCTGCAGTTATACAGAGTCTCAAATGGTCTCCCTTCCTTCTGCAGTTATACAGAGTCTCAAATGGTCTCCCTTCCTTCTGCAGTTATACAGAGTCTCAAATGGTCTCCCTTCCTTCTGCAGTTATACAGAGTCTCAAATGGTCTCCCTTCCTTCTGCAGTTATACAGAGTCTCAAATGGTCTCCTTCCTTCTGCAGTTATACAGAGTCTCAAATGGTCTCCTTCCTTCTGCAGTTATACAGAGTCTCAAATGGTCTCCCTTCCTTCTGCAGTTATACAGAGTCTCAAATGGTCTCCCTTCCTTCTGCAGTTATACAGAGTCTCAAATGGTCTCCTTCCTTCTGCAGTTATACAGAGTCTCAAATGGTCTCCCTTCCTTCTGCAGTTATACAGAGTCTCAAATGGTCTCCCTTCCTTCTGCAGTTATACAGAGTCTCAAATGGTCTCCTTCCTTCTGCAGTTATACAGAGTCTCAAATGGTCTCCCTTCCTTCTGCAGTTATACAGAGTCTCAAATGGTCTCCTTCCTTCTGCAGTTATACAGAGTCTCAAATGGTCTCCCTTCCTTCTGCAGTTATACAGAGTCTCAAATGGTCTCCCTTCCTTCTGGAGTCTCAAATGGTCTCCCTTCCTTCTGCAGTTATACAGAGTCTCAAATGGTCTCCTTCCTTCTGCAGTTATACAGAGTCTCAAATGGTCTCCCTTCCTTCTGCAGTTATACAGAGTCTCAAATGGTCTCCTTCCTTCTGCAGTTATACAGAGTCTCAAATGGTCTCCCTTCCTTCTGCAGTTATACAGAGTCTCAAATGGTCTCCCTTCCTTCTGCAGTTATACAGAGTCTCAAATGGTCTCCTTCCTTCTGCAGTTATACAGAGTCTCAAATGGTTCCATTCTGCAGTTATACAGAGTCTCAAATGGTCTCCCTTCCTTCTGCAGTTATAGAGTCCAAATGTGTTCCCTACTGGGTTCTACAGTTATACAGTAACAACCTGTTCTATAACCCATGTGTTCCATACTGGTTCTACAGTTATTAACAACCTATTCTAGAACCCATGTGTTCCATACTGGGTTCTACAGTTATACAGAGTAACAACCTATTCTAGAACCCATGTGTTCCATACTGGGTTCTACAGTTATTCTAGAACCCATGTGTTCCATACTGGGTTCTACAGAGTAACAACCTATTCTAGAACCCATGTGTTCCATACTGGGTTCTACAGTTATACAGAGTAACAACCTATTCTAGAACCCATGTGTTCCATACTGGGTTCTACAGTTCTACAGTGTAACAACCTATTCTATAACCCATGTGTTCCATACTGGGTTCTACAGTTATACAGAGTAACAACCTATTCTATAACCCATGTGTTCCATACTGGGTTCTACAGTTCTACAGTGTAACAACCTATTCTATAACCCATGTGTTCCATACTGGGTTCTACAGTTATACAGAGTAACAACCTATTCTATAGCCCATGTGTTCCATACTGGGTTCTACAGTTATACAGTGTAACAACCTATTCTATAACCCATGTGTTCCATACTGGGTTCTACACTGTGTATTGTTCTGGGATAAGGTGTAATGATTATTTAAAGACTGTCGCCTGGGGCGGTGCCGCGGAAGTGGTGTCCAATATAGACCGAGATAGAAAGTTAAACATTAACATAGTAATGGAATAATACAGTTCTCTTTTACCCGAAAGCGAAACATTTCCGTTTATTCATCTGAAGTGGCTTTTTGTGAAGTTAAATTGGACGTTATAATAAACAGCATTATAAAGTTGTCTAGTGAAGTGAACTTACCATTCTGATAGATCGCTGATAGTTGGTTTGATTCGAAGAAAGTTCGTTCTGTCTGAAGAGAAACACAGAACAGAATCACTAACTAACTTAAAAGGCAAAAGGCAAAAGCTTTAAAAAACGCCATCAAAAACTTCTCCACGTTTAAAGTCATGGAAAATAGTCACAGATCTGTGTTTCCATTCATAAAACAGACGGAGTTAGAGATTATAAATTATTCTCTTTTGCAACAGCCACAACTCGCCATTATCTGCTAAAATCCTGTTGTATCTCTCCGCATCCGTGTTGATAAATGATCCCAACTACAATCACAGTCCAGGTTAAAACACATCACCTGGTTCAGCAGAATAACCTCGTCAACAAGTCTTCAACTAACGATCTGATGTCGAGCGGTGGAAACTTACCGGAGGAGGTCTGCACCGGAGCTCGTAGTAAAAGAGAGGGCGAGACAGAGAGAGGAACCGGTGGAAAGAGTGGAAAAACGAGTCCGCTGTGAGTGAACAGAGACACACCCTGTATGACTAAACAGCTCGGGTTCAGCGCCTCGGTAGACCGGGAGATGACGTGTTAAAATCCCACAACTATTTACACGATGTCAACGTCGTCGTGGTGAAGCAAAAGGGTTGTGGTTTTGTCCTCGGTGTAAAACCACCTCAATCAAAACAAACACACGGTTAAACAACGTCATCAACCAGCTGCTTAGTGATGACAGTGGAGGAGGGTGTGTTCATTCTGTCTCCATAGAAACCGTGCAGGTTTACCTGAACAGGTGACAAGAGGAGGAGGAGGACGAGGGAAAGCGAGGGTTTCTTTATTTTTAATATTTTCTACATTGTAGAATAATAGCAAAGACATCATAACTATTAAATAACACATATGGAATCATGTAGAAATCAAAACAGTCGCGCAGAGACCGACATGGCGTTGCGTGCTGGTAGTGAACATTTTACAGACACATAGACGTTGCGTATCTCACTGCTTTCTTCAATGCGCTGTGCTCTCCTTTCGCCAAAGTATCAACACTTCTCAGTATTAATTCAATGGATTGTGGTCAGTAAACCCATGGAATATGGTGTCAATAATAATATCAAAATATATGAACAAGTAGAAATTACAAGGGCATAACTACAGCGCAATTTTCCATGAAGAAACATTTTGGCAAAAAGTATTTGTATCATTATTCTGTTGCAATGTTTTTATAAACCATAAACCATGTCCAATATTTGATCGGAAAAAAAAAAAAGCCTCATGTTGACGTTGATCACGTCACTGCCAACTAATGTGTAGGCGTCATGCGACCGCACTGTGCAGTTCTAAGACAATCCACAGGGTGGCAGCCTAGACCACAAAATTCATGTTTTGCATGAAATAATAATCTAGTTAAATGCAATATAGCAGGATTAGGATTTTAGACTGCCCTCCTGTGGATCATGTTGGAACTGCGTCAATCTAAATTAGCAGAAGGCTTGTATTATAACAGTGGAGTGGAGGGGGGACACAGATCCTTTTTGCAGATAGTATGTACAAACTCAGGCACCAAACACGTTGAAAATCATGATTTTATCATATTTGTGGTAATAAATCACAGATTCCACGCTCCAAAATGCAGGTGTTTCAGCCTAGCTCAGTGCTTTCTGTGGTTAATTGCAAGCGTTGCAAAGCAATCACTAGCCTGCTATTCAGTGGAGGGTGTGTGGTCCAAGTCTGGGTTTAAGGGTTTCTTTTCCAAGCTTAAAATAATAATCATTCAACATCATGGGCCATAAAAGGTTGAATACATTGGCCGTGCTGTCAATCTGTCCAACTGGAAACTCAGAACTGGGAAATATCAGACTTCAGGGAGTTCAAGACAACTGGAAACTCTCAGACTTCAGGGAGTTCAATCCTACTGGAAACTCTCAGACTTCAGGGAGTTCAAGACAACTGGAAACTCTCAGACTTCAGGGAGTTCAAGACAACTGGAAACTCTCAGACTTCAGGGAGTTCAAGACAACTGGAAACTCTCAGACTTCAGGGAGTTCAAGACAACTGGAAACTCACAGCCTTCAGGGAGTTCAATCCAACTGGAAACTCAGAACTGGAAACTCTCAGACTTCAGGGAGTTCAAGACAACTGGAAACTCCGAACTGGAAACTCTCAGACTTCAGGGAGTTCAAGACAACTGGAAACTCTCAGACTTCAGGGAGTTCAAGACAACTGGAAACTCTCAGACTTCAGGGAGTTCAATCCAACTGGAAACTCTCAGACTTCAGGGAGTTCAAGACAACTGGAAACTCAGAACTGGGAAACTCTCAGACTTCAGGGAGTTCAAGACAACTGGAAACTCTCAGACTTCAGGGAGTTCAAGACAACTGGAAACCCTTAGACTTCAGGGAGTTCAAGACAACTGGAAACTCAGAACTGGGAAATATCACACTTCAGGGAGTTCAAGACAACTGGAAACTCAGAACTGGAAACTCTCAGACTTCAGGGAGTTCAAGACAACTGGGAACTCAAAAAACAACAAGCTCTGACTGGGAAACTACGGTCATCCAACTGGGAATTCCAAGTCGGGACCTCGGACCTCTTTCTAGAGCTCTGACCTGACGATCACTGACGTCATCATGATTCCCAGTTGTCTTTGAAAGCAGCATAAATCCAGAGAATGACAGACTTTGATGACATAATTTGCCCACGAAGGACCTCTGTGCCACCTTCCTGTATACTGTATATACAGGGACATACTGTATACTGTATATACAGGGACATACTGTATACTGTATATACAGGGACATACTGTATACTGTATATACAGGGACATACTGTATACTGTATATACAGGGACATACTGTATACTGTATATACAGGGACATACTGTATACTGTATATACAGAGACATACTGTATACTGTATATACAGGGACATACTGGATACTGTATATACAGGGACATATAATAATAATAATAATAATAATAATAATATGCCATTTACTGTATCCATTACAGTCATGGATACATACTATGGGTGGTCCTGGGAATCGACCCACTACCCTGGCGTACAAGCGCCATGCTCTACCAACTGAGCTACAGAAGGACCATACTGTATACTGTATATACAGGGACATACTGTATACTGTATATACAGGGACTTACTGTATACTGTATATACAGGGACATACTGTATACTGTATATACAGGGACATACTGTATACTGTATATACAGGGACATACTGTATACTGTATATACAGGGACATACTGTATACTGTATATACAGGGACATACTGTATACTGTATATACAGGGACATACTGTATACTGTATATACAGGGACATACTGTATACTGTATATACAGGGACATACTGTATACTGTATATACAGGGACATACTGTATACTGTATATACAGGGACATACTGTATACTGTATATACAGGGACATACTGTATACTGTATATACAGGGACATACTGTATACTGTATACTGTATATACAGGGACATACTGTATACTGTATATACAGGGACATACTGTATACTGTATATACAGGGACATACTGTATACTGTATATACAGGGACATACTGTATACTGTATATACAGGGACATACTGTATACTGTATATACAGAGACATACTGTATACTGTATATACAGGGACATACTGTATACTGTATATACAGGGACATACTGTATACTGTATATACAGGGACATACTGTATACTGTATATACAGGGACATACTGTATACTGTATATACAGGGACATACTGTATACTGTATATACAGGGACATACTGTATACTGTATATACAGGGACATACTGTATACTGTATATACAGGGACATACTGTATACTGTATATACAGGGGCATACTGTATACTGTATATACAGGGACATACTGTATACTGTATATACAGGGACATACTGTATACTGTATATACAGGGAGATACTGTATACTGTATATACAGGGACATACTGTATACTGTATACTGTATATACAGGGACATACTGGATACTGTATATACAGGGACATACTGTATACTGTATATACAGGGACATACTGTATACTGTATATACAGGGACATACTGTATACTGTATATACAGGGAAATACTGTATACTGTATACACAGGGACATACTGTATACTGTATATACAGGGAGATACTGTATACTGTATATACAGGGACATACTGTATACTGTATACTGTATATACAGGGACATACTGGATACTGTATATACAGGGACATACTGTATACTGTATATACAGGGACATACTGTATACTGTATATACAGGGACATACTGTATACTGTATATACAGGGACATACTGTATACTGTATATACAGGGGCATACTGTATACTGTATATACAGGGACATACTGTATACTGTATATACAGGGACATACTGTATACTGTATATACAGGGACATACTGTATACTGTATATACAGGGGCATACTGTATACTGTATATACAGGGACATACTGTATACTGTATATACAGGGACATACTGTATACTGTATATACAGGGACATACTGTATACTCTATATACAGAGACATACTGTATACTGTATATACAGGGACATACTGTATACTGTATATACAGGGACATACTGTATACTGTATATACAGGGACATACTGTATACTGTATATACAGGGACATACTGTATACTCTATATACAGAGACATACTGTATACTGTATATACAGGGACATACTGTATACTGTATATACAGGGACATACTGTATACTGTATATACAGGGACATAGTGTATACTGTATATACAGGGACATACTGTATACTGTATATACAGGGGCATACTGTATACTGTATATACAGGGACATACTGTATACTGTATACTGTATATACAGGGACATACTGTATACTGTATATACAGGGACATACTGTATACTGTATATACAGGGACATACTGTATACTGTATATACAGGGACATACTGTATACTGTATATACAGGGACATACTGTATACTGTATATACAGGGACATACTGTATACTGTATATACAGGGACATACTGTATACTGTATATACAGGGACATACTGTATACTGTATATACAGGGACATACTGTATACTGTATATACAGGGACATACTGTATACTGTATATACAGGGACATACTGTATACTGTATATACAGGGAAATACTGTATACTGTATACACAGGGACATACTGTATACTGTATATACAGGGAGATACTGTATACTGTATATACAGGGACATACTGTATACTGTATACTGTATATACAGGGACATACTGGATACTGTATACTGTATACAGGGACATACTGTATACTGTATATACAGGGACATACTGTATACTGTATATACAGGGACATACTGTATACTGTATATACAGGGACATAATGTATACTGTATATACAGGGACATACTGTATATACAGGGACATACTGTATACTGTATATACAGGGACATACTGTATACTGTATATACAGGGACATACTGTATACTGTATATACAGGGACATACTGTATACTGTATACAGGGGCATACTGTATACTGTATATACAGGGACATACTGTATACTGTATATACAGGGACATACTGTATACTGTATATACAGGGACATACTGTATACTGTATATACAGGGACATACTGTATACTGTATATACAGGGGTGTACTGTATACTGTATATACAGGGACATACTGTATACTGTATATACAGGGACATACTGTATACTGTATACTGTATATACAGGGACATACTGTATACTGTATATACAGGGACATACTGTATACTGTATATACAGGGACATACTGTATACTGTATATACAGGGACATACTGTATACTGTATATACAGGGACATACTGTATACTGTATATACAGGGACATACTGTATACTGTATATACAGGGACATACTGTATACTGTATATACAGGGACATACTGTATACTGTATATACAGGGACATACTGTATACTGTATACTGTATATACAGGGACATACTGTATACTGTATATACAGGGACATACTGTATACTGTATATACAGGGACATACTGTATACTGTATATACAGGGACATACTGTATACTGTATATACAGGGACATACTGTATACTGTATACTGTATATACAGGGACATACTGTATACTGTATACTGTATATACAGGGACATACTGTATACTGTATATACAGGGACATACTGTATACTGTATATACAGGGACATACTGTATACTGTATATACAGGGACATACTGTATACTGTATATACAGGGACATACTGTATACTGTATATACAGGGACATACTGTATACTGTATATACAGGGACATACTGTATACTGTATATACAGGGACATACTGTATACTGTATATACAGGGAGATACTGTATACTGTATATACAGGGACATACTGTATACTGTATATACAGGGACATACTGTATACTGTATATACAGGGACATACTGTATACTGTATATACAGGGACATACTGTATATACAGGGACATACTGTATACTGTATATACAGGGACATACTGTATACTGTATATACAGGGACATACTGTATACTCTATATACAGAGACATACTGTATACTGTATATACAGGGACATACTGTATACTGTATACTGTATATACAGGGACATACTGTATACTGTATATACAGGGACATAGTGTATACTGTATATACAGGGACATACTGTATACTGTATATACAGGGGCATACTGTATATACAGGGACATACTGTACATACTGTATACTGTATATACAGGGACATACTGTATACTGTATATACAGGGACATACTGTATACTGTATATACAGGGACATACTGTATACTGTATATACAGGGACATACTGTATACTGTATATACAGGGACATACTGTATACTGTATGTATACAGGGACATACTGTATACTGTATATACAGGGACATACTGTATACTGTATATACAGGGACATACTGTATACTGTATATACAGGGACATACTGTATACTGTATATACAGGAGATACTGTATACTGTATATACAGGGACATACTGTATACTGTATATACAGGGAGATACTGTATACTGTATATACAGGGACATACTGTATACTGTATATACAGGGACATACTGTATACTGTATATACAGGGACATACTGTATACTCTATATACAGAGACATACTGTATACTGTATATACAGGGACATACTGTATACTGTATACTGTATATACAGGGACATACTGTATACTGTATATACAGGGACATACTGTATACTGTATATACAGGGACATACTGTATACTGTATATACAGGGACATACTGTATACTGTATATACAGGGAGATACTGTATACTGTATATACAGGGACATACTGTATACTGTATATACAGGGACATACTGTATACTGTATATACAGGGACATACTGTATACTGTATATACAGGGACATACTGTATATACAGGGACATACTGTATACTGTATATACAGGGACATACTGTATACTGTATATACAGGGACATACTGTATACTCTATATACAGAGACATACTGTATACTGTATATACAGGGACATACTGTATACTGTATATACAGGGACATACTGTATACTGTATATACAGGGACATAGTGTATACTGTATATACAGGGACATACTGTATACTGTATATACAGGGGCATACTGTATACTGTATATACAGGGACATACTGTATACTGTATACTGTATATACAGGGACATACTGTATACTGTATATACAGGGACATACTGTATACTGTATATACAGGGACATACTGTATACTGTATATACAGGGACATACTGTATACTGTATATACAGGGACATACTGTATACTGTATATACAGGGACATACTGTATACTGTATATACAGGGACATACTGTATACTGTATATACAGGGACATACTGTATACTGTATATACAGGGACATACTGTATACTGTATATACAGGGACATACTGTATACTGTATATACAGGGACATACTGTATACTGTATATACAGGGACATACTGTATACTGTATATACAGAGACATACTGTATACTGTATATACAGGGACATACTGGATACTGTATATACAGGGACATATAATAATAATAATAATAATAATAATAATATGCCATTTAGCAGACGCTTTTATCCAAAGCGACTTACAGTCATGTGTGCATACATTCTACGTATGGGTGGTCCTGGGAATCGAACCCACTACCCTGGCGTTACAAGCGCCATGCTCTACCAACTGAGCTACAGAAGGACCACATACTGTATACTGTATATACAGGGACATACTGTATACTGTATATACAGGGACTTACTGTATACTGTATATACAGGGACATACTGTATACTGTATATACAGGGACATACTGTATACTGTATATACAGGGACATACTGTATACTGTATATACAGGGACATACTGTATACTGTATATAAGGGGACATACTGTATACTGTATATACAGGGACATACTGTATACTGTATATACAGGGACATACTGTATACTGTATATACAGGGACATACTGTATACTGTATATACAGGGACATACTGTATACTGTATATACAGAGACATACTGTATACTGTATATACAGGGACATACTGTATACTGTATATACAGGGACATACTGTATACTGTATATACAGGGACATACTGTATACTGTATATACAGGGACATACTGTATACTGTATATACAGGGACATACTGTATACTGTATATACAGGGACATACTGTATACTGTATATACAGGGACATACTGTATACTGTATATACAGGGACATACTGTATACTGTATATACAGGGAAATACTGTATACTGTATATACAGGGACATACTGTATACTGTATATACAGGGAGATACTGTATACTGTATATACAGGGACATACTGTATACTGTATACTGTATATACAGGGACATACTGGATACTGTATATACAGGGACATACTGTATACTGTATATACAGGGACATACTGTATACTGTATATACAGGGACATACTGTATACTGTATATACAGGGACATACTGTATACTGTATATACAGGGGCATACTGTATACTGTATATACAGGGACATACTGTATACTGTATATACAGGGACATACTGTATACTGTATATACAGGGAGATACTGTATACTGTATATACAGGGACATACTGTATACTGTATATACAGGGACATACTGTATACTGTATATACAGGGACATACTGTATACTGTATATACAGGGACATACTGTATACTGTATATACAGGGACATACTGTATACTGTATATACAGGGAAATACTGTATACTGTATACACAGGGACATACTGTATACTGTATATACAGGGAGATACTGTATACTGTATATACAGGGACATACTGTATACTGTATACTGTATATACAGGGACATACTGGATACTGTATATACAGGGACATACTGTATACTGTATATACAGGGACATACTGTATACTGTATATACAGGGACATACTGTATACTGTATATACAGGGACATACTGTATACTGTATATACAGGGGCATACTGTATACTGTATATACAGGGACATACTGTATACTGTATATACAGGGACATACTGTATACTGTATATACAGGGACATACTGTATACTGTATATACAGGGGCATACTGTATACTGTATATACAGGGACATACTGTATACTGTATATACAGGGACATACTGTATACTGTATATACAGGGACATACTGTATACTCTATATACAGAGACATACTGTATACTGTATATACAGGGACATACTGTATACTGTATATACAGGGACATACTGTATACTGTATATACAGGGACATACTGTATACTGTATATACAGGGACATACTGTATACTCTATATACAGAGACATACTGTATACTGTATATACAGGGACATACTGTATACTCTATATACAGAGACATACTGTATACTGTATATACAGGGACATACTGTATACTGTATACTGTATATACAGGGACATACTGTATACTGTATATACAGGGACATACTGTATACTGTATATACAGGGACATACTGTATACTGTATATACAGGGACATACTGTATACTGTATATACAGGGACATACTGTATACTGTATGAACAGGTTGAACAGGACTCCAACAGGGTCACCAGGAGGGATCAGCCAATGAAGTTGGAAGTCCCACCCAGTTGACGACCAGAGGAGGCTGGTGGAAGCAGCTATAGGAGGACGGGCTCATTGTAATGGATGGAATGTAAAGGAAATGGTGCGGTTTCAAACATCAAATATATGGAAACCAAATGTTTCGACTTTGATTAGAACCTGAAAAGATTTGTCATGGGTCCTCAGATCCTCAAAAAGTTCTACAGCTGCACCATTGAGAGCATCCTGACCGGTTGCATCACCGCCTGGTACGGTACCTGCTCGGCCTCCGACCGCAAGGCCCTATAGAGGGTGGTACGTACGGCCCAGTACATCACTGGAGCCAAGCTTCCTGCCATCCAGGACCTCTATACCAGGCGGTGTCAGAGTAAGGCCCGAAAAATTGTCAAAGACTCCAGCCACCCAAGTCATAGACTGTTCTCTCTGCTACCGCACGGCAAGTGGTACCGGAGCACCAAGTCTAGGTCCAAGAGGCTTCTAAACAGCTTCTACCCCCAAGCCATAAGATTCCTGAAGACATAATCAAATGGCTACCCAGACTATTTACATTGCCCCCCCTTTTACACCGCTGCTACTCTCTGTTATTTTCTATGCATAGTCACCTTAATAACATTTACATTACATTTAAGTCATTTAGCAGACGCTCTTATCCAGAGCGACTTACAAATTGGTGCATTCACCTTATGACAACTCTACCTACAGTGCATGTACATATTACCTCAATTACCTTGTCTAACCGGTGCCCCTGCACATTGACTCTGTACCGTAATACCCTGTATATAGCCTCCACATTGACTCTGTACCGTAATACCCTGTATATAGCCTCCACATTGACGCTGTACCGTAATACCCTGCATATAGCCTCCACATTGACTCTGTACCGTAATACCCTGTATATAGCCTCCACATTGACTCTGTACCGTAACACCCTGTATATAGCCTCCACATTGACTCTGTACCGTAATACCCTGTATATAGCCTCCACATTAACTCTGTACCGTAATACCCTGTATATAGCCTCCACATTGACTCTGTACCGTAATACCCTGTATATAGCCTCCACATTGACTCTGTACCGTAATACCCTGTATATAGCCTCCACATTGACTCTGTACCGTAATACCCTGTATATAGCCTCCACATTGACTCTGTACCGTAATACCCTGTATATAGCCTCCACATTGACTCTGTACCGTAATACCCTGTATATAGCCTCCACATTAACTCTGTACCGTAATACCCTGTATATAGCCTCCACATTGACTCTGTACCGTAATACCCTGTATATAGCCTCCACATTGACTCTGTACCGTAATACCCTGTATATAGTCTCCACATTGACTCTGTACCGTAATACCCTGTATATAGCCTCCACATTGACTCTGTACCGGTACCCCCTGTATATAGCCTCCACATTGACTCTGTACCGTAACATCCTGTATATAGCCTCCACATTGACTCTGTACCGTAATACCCTGTATATAGCCTCCACATTAACTCTGTACCGTAATACCCTGTATATAGCCTCCACATTGACTCTGTACCGTAATACCCTGTATATAGCCTCCACATTGACTCTGTACCGTAATACCCTGTATATAGCCTCCACATTAACTCTGTACCGTAATACCCTGTATATAGCCTCCACATTGACTCTGTACCGTAATACCCTGTATATAGCCTCCACATTGACTCTGTACCGTAATACCCTGTATATAGCCTCCACATTGACTCTGTACCGTAATACCCTGTATATAGCCTCCACATTGACTCTGTACCGTAATACCCTGTATATAGCCTCCACATTGACTCTGTACCGTAATACCCTGTATATAGCCTCCACATTAACTCTGTACCGTAATACCCTGTATATAGCCTCCACATTGACTCTGTACCGTAATACCCTGTATATAGCCTCCACATTGACTCTGTACCGTAATACCCTGTATATAGTCTCCACATTGACTCTGTACCGTAATACCCTGCATATAGCCTCCACATTGACTCTGTACCGTAATACCCTGTATATAGCCTCCACATTGACTCTATACCGTAATACCCTGTATATAGCCTCCACATTGACTCTGTACCGTAATACCCTGTATATAGCCTCCACATTGACTCTGTACCGTAATACCCTGTATATAGCCTCCACATTGACTCTGTAGCGTAATACCCTGTATATAGCCTCCACATTGACTCTGTACCGTAATACCCTGTATATAGCCTCCACATTAACTCTGTACCGTAATACCCTGTATATAGCCTCCACATTGACTCTGTACCGTAATACCCTGTATATAGCCTCCACATTGACTCTGTACCGTAATACCCTGTATATAGCCTCCACATTAACTCTGTACTGTAATACCCTGTATATAGCCTCCACATTGACTCTGTACCGTAATACCCTGTATATAGCCTCCACATTGACTCTGTACCGTAATACCCTGTATATAGCCTCCACATTGACTCTGTACCGTAATACCCTGTATATAGCCTCCACATTGACTCTGTACCGTAATACCCTGTATATAGCCTCCACATTGACTCTGTACCGTAATACCATTGTCAGCATTTCACTGTGAGGTCTACAACACCTGTTGGTTAAGGGCTGGTCAGGCAGCATTTCACTGTGAGGTCTACACCTGTTGGTTAAGGGCTGGTCAGGCAGCATTTCACTGTGAGGTCTGCACCTGTTGGTTAAGGGCTGGTCAGGCAGCATTTCACTGTGAGGTCTAGCTAGACCTGTTGGTTAAGGGCTGGTCAGGCAGCATTTCACTGTGAGGTCTACACCTGTTGGTTAAGGGCTGGTCAGGCAGCATTTCACTGTGAGGTCTACACCTGTTAGTTAAGGGCTGGTCAGGCAGCATTTCACTGTGAGGTCTACAACACCTGTTGGTTAAGGGCTGGTCAGTCAGCATTTCACTGTGAGGTCTACAACACCTGTTGTATTCACGTGACTAATACAATTTGATTTGATTTGATTGACTCCGTTCCATTAATTCCATTTCAGCCATTACAATGAGCCCGTCCGCCTATAGCTCCTCCCACTAGCCTCCTTTATTGGCTACATTTAAATGGGGGAAGCCCTGAATGGGGTTGCCCATGCTAATACAACCTGTTGGGCCGCTAGAGGCTTCTATCATTCTCTATGGTAAAGAGCAACTACAACCTTTTGGGCCGCTAGAGACTTCTATCATTCTCTATGGTAAAGAGCAACTACAACCTTTTGGGCCGCTAGAGGCTTCTATCATTCTCTATGGTAAAGAGCAACTACAACCTTTTGGGTCGCTAGAGACTTCTATCATTCTCTATGGTAAAGAGCAACTACAACCTTTTGGGCCGCTAGAGACTTCTATCATTCTCTATGGTAAAGAGCAACTACAACCTGTTGGGCCGCTAGAGACTTCTATCATTCTCTATGGTAAAGAGCAACTACAACCTTTTGGGCCGCTAGAGACTTCTATCATTCTCTATGGTAAAGAGCAACTACAACCTTTTGGGCCGCTAGAGACTTCTATCATTCTCTATGGTAAAGAGCAACTACAACCTTTTGAGCCACTAGAGACTTCTATCATTCTCTATGGTAAAGAGCAACTACAACATTTTGCAGTTGTCTGCAGTCAAAACATCATGACTTTCGATCACATGATTTTTGTAAAGTTCATGCAGTGAACGGCTGTGTTCGAGAGGATCAAAAAACGCAATGTATCATGGGTATCATTGGGACTGACTGATCTACAAATAACGAGTCATCATTAATGATCAATCGGGATTTGTAAGATCAGTCAGTCGGCAGTCGTCTTGGTGCTCTCGAACACGACCATGATTTAGGCACAAGTCAGGTCCATTTCTATCTCCCCTGACGCAACATACGAAAGACTTGACCATCTGACAAAAGTGATCTGCTCGAACGCGCCCATTACCCACCAGACTCTCAGCTGCGCTACTGAAGCGTCCACTGTTGTGTCGGGCTTGGACGAGTCCATCTTCTAGACTACTCGTTAAAACTACACAGAACACCTCACACACATCTCTCTCTCTCACCTCACCTCCAATACTTCACTGTAATATGTATTGTCTTGTTTACAGACGAGGCGAGGCTACGGGAGGATCTATTGGCTTTTTCTCCGGTTCTCGTCCACCCCCGCCGAACGGCACAATGGAATATGACTGGCAGCATATGAAGCGGGTGGACGGTCGGGGTGTGATCATATCGCCCAAACAGCAGCTGGTTGCGACAGAGCAGATTTGACAACATACCGATATACGGGACCGAACCGAACCTTACCGAACAGGATGGAGTGGCAACCAATGGAGATCAACCCGGAGGTAGAGAACCATCATAATACATGTGGTTTTGATACGTATATCATAAGGCTGAGACTTAAAATACGCAGCTGCTCGGTTCTAACGGTCTCACTGTCTAAATAATGTATATTTTCTCTTTGTCTGTCTGTTTCAGATGCTGAACAAGGTGTGTATTTAATATCATAACCAATATGATGACAGTTGTATATATGACGTTACAACCAGACAACAGGACATTATAACCAACAGGTGGGTTATTATGGACCTGGCTCGGTCTGGAGTTAGAAATACTAGTTAGGATCAGATTATCATTTTAACGGCAGCGCGACAGAGGTACACGAGATGAACCTGCCGTTAGAATAGAGCCTTTCCTCGTAGACTACCGTCCGTCTCCCCGGTAGCATCTCTGCCACGCTGCGCCTGGTGCTCCACCCGGTGTCTAGGATACAGGGTGTGGTCTGATGGAAGGATGGAGAGAGAGAGCGACTAAAGACCAACTTGTCTCTGGCTCTGATTTGAAGTTCATCGCTATTCATTTGGGACAGACATCCGTGCGGCCATAATGTTCTGATAAAGAAGTTAGATCAGCAGAGATATGCCTAACGTTAGTGATTATAATATTATTGATGTGAGGCCTGTTCTGCCGAGTCATCATGGACATTTTAGTGTCCATTACCGTGTAGAGTTTCAATTCGGGCTCAACAAACCATCTCCGAGTTCTACCCTCTACCTAACGGACATTTAACTGCTCTGTAAATCACATTTGATTGGTCACATACTCATTTTAGCAGTTATTGCGGGTGTAGGAACACAAGCATTTCGCTAACTCCAACATTGCCGTAATATCAAATTCACCCAGCTAAAAGTAAAATAATGGCATTAATAAATATAACAATATTAGGATGAGCAATGTCGGGTGACATTGACTAAATTACAGTAGACTAGAATACGGTATATACATATGAAATAAGCAAAGCATTATGTTATCATTATTAAAGTGACCAGTGATTCCGTTAATATAGGGCAGCAGCCTCTACATTTACATTACATTTAAGTCATTTAGCAGACGCTCTTATCCAGAGCGACTTACAAATTGGTGCATACACCTTATGACATCCAGTGGAACAGCCACTTGCATCTAAATCTTTTTTGGGGGGTGAGAAGGATTACTTACCCTTACTTACCCTATCCTAGGTATTCCTTGAAGAGGTGGGGTTTCAGGTGTCTCCGGAAGGTGGTGATTGACTCCGCTGTCCTGGCGTCGTGAGGGAGTTTGTTCCACCATTGGGGGCCAGAGCAGCGAACAGTTTTGACTGGGCTGAGCGGGAACTGTACTTCCTCAGTGGTAGGGAGGCGAGCAGGCCAGAGGTGGATGAACGCAGTGCCCTTGTTTGGGTGTAGGGCCTGATCAGAGCCTGGAGGTACTGAGGTGCCGTTCCCTCACAGCTCCGTAGGCAAGCACCATGGTCTTGTAGCGGATGCGAGCTTCAACTGGAAGCCAGTGGAGAGAGCGGAGGAGCGGGGTGACGTGAGAGAACTTGGGAAGGTTGAACACCAGACGGGCTGCGGCGTTCTGGATGAGTTGTAGGGGTTGAGTAACAGGGTGGTAGCTGCTACTGATGGCTATTTAAGTCTGATGGCCTTGCTAGAAGCTGTTTTTCAGTCTCTCGGTCCCAGCTTTGATGCAGCTGTACTGACCTCACCTTCTGGATGGTAGTGGGGTGAACAGGCAGTGGCTCTGGTGGTTGTTGTCCTTGATGATCTTTATGGCCTTCCTGTGACATCGGGTGGTGTAGGTGTCCTGGAGGGCAGGTAGTTTGCCCCGGTGATGAGTTGGGCAGACCGCGCCACCCTCTGGAGAGCCCTGCAGTTTCCGTACCAGGTGGTGATATAGCCCGACAGGATGCTCTCAATTGTGCATCTGTAAAATTGAGGGTTTTAGGGGGCCAAGCCAAATGTCTTCATCCTTCACCACACCGTCTGTGAGGGTGAACCATTTCATATTGTCAGTGATGTGTACGCAGAGCAACTTGATAGTTTAGGCCTACGTTCTACTGTGTATATACAGAGTATAGTGTTGTCATTGACTGGGTGAGTTCCAGATACAGTTTCTAGATGGTCTGGGTGTTCTAATCTAGCCTGTTGGTGTTGAGCTGTATTCTGGTTGTTCTAATCTAGCCTGTTGGTGTTGAGCTGTGTTCTGGGTGTTCTAATCTAGCCTGTTGGTGTTGAGCTGTGTTCTGGTTGGTCTAATCTAGCCTGTTGGTGTTGAGCTGTGTTCTGGTTGGTCTAATCTAGCCTGTTGGTGTTCTGGGTGTTCTAATTTAGCCTGTTGGTGTTGAGCTGTGTTCTGGGTGTTCTAATCTAGCCTGTTGGTGTTGAGCTGTGTTCTGGTTGGTCTAATCTAGCCTGTTGGTGTTGAGCTGTATTCTGGTTGGTCTAATCTAGCCTGTTGGTGTTGAGCTGTGTCCTGGTTTTTCTAGTCTAGCCTGTTGAGCTGTGTCCTGGTTTTTCTAGTCTAGCCTGTTGAGCTGTGTCCTGGTTTTTCTAGTCTAGCCTGTTTGAGCTGTGTCCTGGTTTTTCTAGTCTAGCCTGTTTGAGCTGTGTCATGGTTGTTCTAGTCTAGCCTGTTGATGTTGAGCTGTGTCCTGGTTCTAGTCTAGCCTGTTGATGTTGAGCTGTGTCATGGTTGTTCTAGTCTAGCCTGTTGATGTTGAGCTGTGTCCTGGTTCTAGTCTAGCCTGTTGATTTTGAGCTGTGTTCTAGTCTAGCCTGTTGAGCTGTGTCCTGGTTGTTCTAGTCTAGCCTGTTGAGCTGTGTCCTGGTTGTTCTAGTCTAGCCTGTTGAGCTGTGTCCTGGTTGTTCTAGTCTAGCCTGTTGAGCTGTGTCCTGGTTGTTCTAGTCTAGCCTGTTGAGCTGTGTCCTGGTTGTTCTAGTCTAGCCTGTTGAGCTGTGTCCTGGTTGTTCTAGTCTAGCCTGTTGAGCTGTGTCCTGGTTGTTCTAGTCTAGCCTGTTGGTTCCTGTTAATGTTCTGTTTGACTGTGTTTCAGGTGCTCAGTGGGCTGGGGGTGTGTGGTAGCTGGGGCTTCGTGGATGTGTTGGGGCTGGAGGATGAGGGTGTGTCTTCAGTACCTTCTCCCAGCTGCGCCCTCATGCTGCTCTTCCCTCTGACACAACAGGTAACCAATGATCTAGCAGTATCTTTATTACGTTGGAAATATGTAGCGCAGTGATGTGGAGCAAACTCTGTTCTGGGGACCCCAAGGTGATGCACATTTAGTTTCTTTTTGCTCTAGTAGCTTGATTTGATGATTTGAATCTCCTGTGTAGTACTAGAGCAAAACCCAGAATGTGCAACCCCTGGGGTCCCAGGACACTAAACCTCAGCCCTGGGGTCCCAGGACACTAAACCTCAGCCCTGGGGTCCCAGGACACTAAACCTGGGGTCCCAGGACACTAAACCTGGGGTCCCAGGACACTAAACCTGGGGTCCCAGGACACTAAACCTGGGGTCCCAGGACACTAAACCTGGGGTCCCAGGACACTAAACCTGGGGTCCCAGGACACTAAACCTGGGGTCCCAGGACACTAAACCTGGGGTCCCAGGACACTAAACCTGGGGTCCCAGGACACTAAACCTCTGCCCTGGGGTCCCAGGACTGTGTTTGAGAGACTCTGATGTAGCAGCATGATGATGATGATGATGATGATAACGGCGTGTGTTTCAGCACGAGTCGTTCCGGCAGCAGCAGGCTGGGAAGGTGTCGGGAGATACTGACCTCTACTTCCTGAAACAGACGGTGGTCAACTCCTGTGGCACCGTCGCTCTGCTGCACGCAGTCGCCAACAACCCCACCCACATAGAGTATGGTGAGTAGAAACGGGTCCTGCATGGAGCCAAGATGGAGGGGGGATGTCGAATACCCATACTTGCGTTCGTAATAGTAGGCTGATTGGGAATGTGAAAATAGAATGTTTATAGTATGTGATATTTAGAACATGTAGTGATGTCATAGACAGGATGCTTTACAGATAATATAATTCACTTCCTCTTTAGGAAGAGACTGGTCCTTATCTAGTAGAATTCACTTCCTCTTTAGGAAGAGACTGGTCTTCATCTAGTAGAATTCACTTCCTCTTTAGGAAGAGACTGGTCTTCATCTAGTAGAATTCACTTCCTCTTTAGGAAGAGACTGGTCTTCATCTAGTAGAATTCACTTCCTCTTTAGGAAGAGACTGGTCCTTATCTAGTAGAATTCACTTCCTCTTTAGGAAGAGACTGGTCTTCATCTAGTAGAATTCACTTCCTCTTTAGGAAGAGACTGGTCTTCATCTAGTAGAATTCACTTCCTCTTTAGGAAGAGACTGGTCTTCATCTAGTAGAATTCACTTCCTCTTTAGGAAGAGACTGGTCTTCATCTAGTAGAATTCACTGAACTCTATTGAGGAAGAGACTGGTCCTTATCTAGTAGAATTCACTTGCTCTTTAGGAAGAGACTGGTCCTTATCTAGTAGAATTCACTGAACTCTATTGAGGAAGAGACTGGTCCTTATCTAGTAGAATTCACTGAACTCTATTGAGGAAGAGACTGGTCCTTATCTAGTAGAATTCACTTGCTCTTTAGGAGGAGACTGGTCTTCATCTAGTAGAATTCACTGAACTCTATTGAGGAAGAGACTGGTCCTTTATCTAGTAGAATTCACTGAACTCTATTGAGGAAGAGACTGGTCCTTATCTAGTAGAATTCACTTCCTCTTTAGGAAGAGACTGGTCCTTATCTAGTAGAATTCACTGAACTCTATTGAGGAAGAGACTGGTCCTTATCTAGTAGAATTCACTTGCTCTTTAGGAAGAGACTGGTCTTCATCTAGTAGAATTCACTGAACTCTATTGAGGAAGAGACTGGTCCTTATCTAGTAGAATTCACTGAACTCTATTGAGGAAGAGACTGGTCCTTATCTAGTAGAATTCACTGAACTCTATTGAGGAAGAGACTGGTCCTTCATCTAGTAGAATTCACTTCCTCTTTGAGGAAGAGACTGGTCCTTATCTAGTAGAATTCACTGAACTCTATTGAGGAAGAGACTGGTCTTATCTAGTAGAATTCACTGCTCTTTGAGGAAGAGACTGGTCTTCATCTAGTAGAATTCACTGAACTCTATTGAGGAAGAGACTGGTCCTTATCTAGTAGAATTCACTGAACTCTATTGAGGAAGAGACTGGTCCTTATCTAGTAGAATTCACTGAACTCTTTGAGGAAGAGACTGGTCTTCATCTAGTAGAATTCACTGAACTCTATTGAGGAAGAGACTGGTCCTTATCTAACTCTATAGGAATGGTCACTTGCTCTTTAGGAAGAGACTGGTCCTTATCTAGTAGAATTCACTTGCTCTTTAGGAAGAGACTGGTCTTCATCTAGTAGAATTCACTTGCTCTTTAGGAAGAGACTGGTCTTCATCTAGTAGAATTCACTGAACTCTATTGAGGAAGAGACTGGTCCTTATCTAGTAGAATTCACTGAATATTGAGGAAGAGACTGGTCTTTATCTAGTAGAATTCACTGAATATTGAGGAAGAGACTGGTCTTCATCTAGTAGAATTCAGTGAATATTGAGGAAGAGACTGGTCCTTATCTAGTAGAATTCACTGAATATTGAGGAAGAGACTGGTCCTTATCTAGTAGAATTCACTGAACTCTATTGAGGAAGAGACTGGTCCTTATCTAGTAGAATTCACTGAACTCTATTGAGGAAGAGACTGGTCCTTATCTAGTAGAATTCACTTGCTCTTTAGGAGGAGACTGGTCTTCATCTAGTAGAATTCACTGAACTCTATTGAGAAGAGACTGGTCCTTTATCTAGTAGAATTCACTGAACTCTATTGAGGAAGAGACTGGTCCTTATCTAGTAGAATTCACTTCCTCTTTAGGAAGAGACTGGTCCTTATCTAGTAGAATTCACTGAACTCTATTGAGGAAGAGACTGGTCCTTATCTAGTAGAATTCACTTGCTCTTTAGGAAGAGACTGGTCTTCATCTAGTAGAATTCACTGAACTCTATTGAGGAAGAGACTGGTCCTTATCTAGTAGAATTCACTGAACTCTATTGAGGAAGAGACTGGTCCTTATCTAGTAGAATTCACTTCCTCTTTAGGAAGAGACTGGTCCTTATCTAGTAGAATTCACTGAACTCTATTGAGGAAGAGACTGGTCCTTATCTAGTAGAATTCACTTGCTCTTTAGGAAGAGACTGGTCTTCATCTAGTAGAATTCACTTGCTCTTTAGGAAGAGACTGGTCTTCATCTAGTAGAATTCACTGAACTCTATTGAGGAAGAGACTGGTCCTTATCTAGTAGAATTCACTGAATATTGAGGAAGAGACTGGTCTTTATCTAGTAGAATTCACTGAATATTGAGGAAGAGACTGGTCTTCATCTAGTAGAATTCACTGAATATTGAGGAAGAGACTGGTCCTTATCTAGTAGAATTCACTGAATATTGAGGAAGAGACTGGTCCTTATCTAGTAGAATTCACTGAACTCTATTGAGGAAGAGACTGGTCCTTATCTAGTAGAATTCACTGAACTCTATTGAGGAAGAGACTGGTCCTTATCTAGTAGAATTCACTGAACTCTATTGAGGAAGAGACTGGTCTTTATCTAGTAGAATTCACTGAACTCTATTGAGGAAGAGACTGGTCTTCATCTAGTAGAATTCACTGAACTCTATTGAGGAAGAGACTGGTCTTCATCTAGTAGAATTCACTGAATATTGAGGAAGAGACTAGTCTTTTCATAATCAGTTGATGAGATCCGAGGACTGACTATCAACCAACACAATTGCTGATTAGATGAAGCCTTCTCAGTGTGGATGAGGGTAGGATGTTGACGTGCTGCTGAATATATTTATACCAAACACTACATTCTAAATAGTATGTAGTATGATTAGTACGCAGTATGTAGTTTTACAAAGTAGTAGGGAAACACAGATTTCAGACACGGGCCACACGGGCCACACAGATTCAGACAGGACCGGTGTGTTAGTAGTAGGGAAGCCAGATTCAGACAGGACCGGTGTGTTAGTAGTAGGGAAGCCAGATTCAGACAGGACCGGTGTGTTAGTAGTAGTGAAGCCAGATTCAGACAGGACCGGTGTGTTAGTAGTAGGGAAGCCAGATTCAGACAGGACCAGTGTGTTAGTAGTAGGGAAGCCAGATTCAGACAGGACCAGGGTGTAGTTTTAGTTAGTAGTAGGGAAGCCAGATTCAGACAGGACCAGGGTGTAGTTAGTAGTAGGGAAGCCAGATTCAGACAGGACCAGGGTGTAGTTAGTAGTAGGGAAGCCAGATTCAGACAGGACCGGTGTGTAACAGTGCTCTCTCTGTGCCAGATGGTGACTCTGCTCTGAAGAAGTTTCTAGATGAGACGGCTAACATGACCCCCGCCCAGCGAGCCACACACCTGGAGAACAACCAGGTAACCCACACATTCACAGTGATCGACACACACAGTAATACACTCATGCACACACACACCTGGAGAACAACCAGGTAACTCACACATTCACAGTGATCGACACACACACAGTAATACACTCATGCACACACACCTGGAGAACAACCAGGTAACACACACATTCACAGTGATCGACACACACCATGGCTATGTCCCAATTACCGCTCCTTCCTCCCAAAGTGTGTACTTGTTCTAAGGTGGGAATTCCCTCTAGCCAAAGCTTCCTCCACTAATCCTATATCTGTAGTGAACCAGTCCATACTTCAGGAGACTGTAGATATTATTGGGGGACTCCACTAATCCTATATCTGTAGTGAACCAGTCCATACTTCAGGAGAAGGTAGATATTATTGGGGGACTCCACTAATCCTATATCTGTAGTGAACCAGTCCATACTTCAGGAGACTGTAGATATTATTGGGGGACTCCACTAATCCTATATCTGTAGTGACCGAGTCCATACTTCAGGAGACTGTAGATATTATTGGGGGACTCCACTAATCCTATATCTGTAGTGAACCAGTCCATACTTCAGGAGAAGGTAGATATTATTGGGGGACTCCACTAATCCTATATCTGTAGTGAACCAGTCCATACTTCAGGAGACTGTAGATATTATTGGGGGACTCCACTAATCCTATATCTGTAGTGAACCAGTCCATACTTCAGGAGACTGTAGATATTATTGGGGGACTCCACTAATCCTATATCTGTAGTGAACCAGTCCATACTTCAGGAGACTGTAGATATTATTGGGGGACTCCACTAATCCTATATCTGTAGTGAACCAGTCCATACTTCAGGAGAAGGTAGATATTATTGGGGGACTCCACTAATCCTATATCTGTAGTTACCAGTCCATACTTCAGGAGACTGTAGATATTATTGGGGGACTCCACTAATCCTATATCTGTAGTGAACCAGTCCATACTTCAGGAGACTGTAGATATTATTGGGGGACTCCACTAATCCTATATCTGTAGTGAACCAGTCCATACTTCAGGAGACTGTAGATATTATTGGGGACTCCACTAATCCTATATCTGTAGTGAACCAGTCCATACTTCAGGAGACAGTAGATATTATTGGGGACTCCACTAATCCTATATCTGTAGTGAACCAGTCCATACTTCAGGAGACTGTAGATATTATTGGGGGACTCCACTAATCCTATATCTGTAGTGAACCAGTCCATACTTCAGGAGACAGTAGATATTATTGGGGGACTCCACTAATCCTATATCTGTAGTGAACCAGTCCATACTTCAGGAGAAGGTAGATATTATTGGGGGACTCCACTAATCCTATATCTGTAGTGAACCAGTCCATACTTCAGGAGAAGGTAGATATTATTGGGGGACTCCACTAATCCTATATCTGTAGTGAACCAGTCCATACTTCAGGAGACTGTAGATATTATTGGGGGACTCTACTAATCCTATATCTGCAGTGAACCAGTCCATACTTCAGGAGACGGTAGATATTATTGGGGACTCCACTAATCCTATATCTGTAGTGAACCAGTCCATACTTCAGGAGACAGTAGATATTATTGGGGGACTCCACTAATCCTATATCTGTAGTGAACCAGTCCATACTTCAGGAGAAGGTAGATATTATTGGGGGACACCACTAATCCTATATCTGTAGTGAACCAGTCCATACTTCAGGAGACTGTAGATATTATTGGGGGACTCCACTAATCCTATATCTGTAGTGAACCAGTCCATACTTCAGGAGACTGTAGATATTATTGGGGGACTCCACTAATCCTATATCTGCAGTGAACCAGTCCATACTTCAGGAGAAGGTAGATATTATTGGGGGACTCCACTAATCCTATATCTGTAGTGAACCAGTCCATTCTTCAGGAGACTGTAGATATTATTGGGGACTCCACTAATCCTATATCTGTAGTGACCGAGTCCATACTTCAGGAGACTGTAGATATTATTGGGGGACTCCACTAATCCTATATCTGCAGTGAACCAGTCCATACTTCAGGAGACTGTAGATATTATTGGGGGACTCCACTAATCCTATATCTGTAGTGAACCAGTCCATACTTCAGGAGACTGTAGATATTATTGGGGGACTCCACTAATCCTATATCTGCAGTGAACCAGTCCATACTTCAGGAGACTGTAGATATTATTGGGGGACTCCACTAATCCTATATCTGTAGTGAACCAGTCCATACTTCAGGAGACTGTAGATATTATTGGGGGACTCCACTAATCCTATATCTGTAGTGAACCAGTCCATACTTCAGGAGAAGGTAGATATTATTGGGGGACTCCACTAATCCTATATCTGTAGTGACCAGTCCATACTTCAGGAGACTGTAGATATTATTGGGGGACTCCACTAATCCTATATCTGTAGTGAACCAGTCCATACTTCAGGAGACTGTAGATATTATTGGGGGACTCCACTAATCCTATATCTGCAGTGAACCAGTCCATACTTCAGGAGAAGGTAGATATTATTGGGGACTCCACTAATCCTATATCTGTAGTGACCAGTCCATACTTCAGGAGACTGTAGATATTATTGGGGACTCCACTAATCCTATATCTGTAGTGAACCAGTCCATACTTCAGGAGACGGTAGATATTATTGGGGACTCCACTAATCCTATATCTGTAGTGAACCAGTCCATACTTCAGGAGAAGGTAGATATTATTGGGGGACTCCACTAATCCTATATCTGTAGTGAACCAGTCCATACTTCAGGAGAAGGTAGATATTATTGGGGGACTCCACTAATCCTATATCTGTAGTGAACCAGTCCATACTTCAGGAGACTGTAGATATTATTGGGGGACTCCACTAATCCTATATCTGTAGTGAACCAGTCCATACTTCAGGAGACGGTAGATATTATTGGGGGACTCCACTAATCCTATATCTGTAGTGAACCAGTCCATACTTCAGGAGACGGTAGATATTATTGGGGACTCCACTAATCCTATATCTGTAGTGAACCAGTCCATACTTCAGGAGACTGTAGATATTATTGGGGGACTCCACTAATCCTATATCTGTAGTGACCAGTCCATACTTCAGGAGACTGTAGATATTATTGGGGGACTCCACTAATCCTATATCTGTAGTGAACCAGTCCATACTTCAGGAGAAGGTAGATATTATTGGGGGACTCCACTAATCCTATATCTGTAGTGAACCAGTCCATACTTCAGGAGACTGTAGATATTATTGGGGGACTCCACTAATCCTATATCTGTAGTGACCGAGTCCATACTTCAGGAGACTGTAGATATTATTGGGGGACTCCACTAATCCTATATCTGTAGTGACCGAGTCCATACTTCAGGAGACGGTAGATATTATTGGGGGACTCCACTAATCCTATATCTGTAGTGAACCAGTCCATACTTCAGGAGACTGTAGATATTATTGGGGGACTCCACTAATCCTATATCTGTAGTGAACCAGTCCATACTTCAGGAGACTGTAGATATTATTGGGGGACTCCACTAATCCTATATCTGTAGTGACCCAGTCCATACTTCAGGAGAAGGTAGATATTATTGGGGGACTCCACTAATCCTATATCTGTAGTGAACCAGTCCATACTTCAGGAGACTGTAGATATTATTGGGGGACTCCACTAATCCTATATCTGTAGTGAACCAGTCCATACTTCAGGAGACTGTAGATATTATTGGGGGACTCCACTAATCCTATATCTGTAGTGAACCAGTCCATACTTCAGGAGACGTAGATATTATTGGGGGACTCCACTAATCCTATATCTGTAGTGAACCAGTCCATACTTCAGGAGACGGTAGATATTATTGGGGACTCCACTAATCCTATATCTGGTGACCAGTCCATACTTCAAGAAGGTAGATATTATTGGGGGACTCCACTAATCCTATCTGTAGTGAACCAGTCCATACTTCAGGAGACTGTAGATATTATTGGGGGACTCCACTAATCCTATATCTGTAGTGAACCAGTCCATACTTCAGGAGAAGGTAGATATTATTGGGGGACTCCACTAATCCTATATCTGTAGTGACCAGTCCATACTTCAGGAGACTGTAGATATTATTGGGGGACTCCACTAATCCTATATCTGTAGTGACCAGTCCATACTTCAGGAGACTGTAGATATTATTGGGGGACTCCACTAATCCTATATCTGTAGTGAACCAGTCCATACTTCAGGAGAAGGTAGATATTATTGGGGGACTCCACTAATCCTATATCTGTAGTGAACCAGTCCATACTTCAGGAGACTGGTAGATATTATTGGGGGACTCCACTAATCCTATATCTGTAGTGAACCAGTCCATACTTCAGGAGACTGTAGATATTATTGGGGGACTCCACTAATCCTATATCTGTAGTGAACCAGTCCATACTTCAGGAGACTGTAGATATTATTGGGGGACTCCACTAATCCTATATCTGTAGTGAACCAGTCCATACTTCAGGAGACTGTAGATATTATTGGGGACTCCACTAATCCTATATCTGTAGTGACCAGTCCATACTTCAGGAGACTGTAGATATTATTGGGGGACTCCACTAATCCTATATCTGTAGTGACCGAGTCCATACTTCAGGAGACGGTAGATATTATTGGGGACTCCACTAATCCTATATCTGTAGTGAACCAGTCCATACTTCAGGAGACTGTAGATATTATTGGGGGACTCCACTAATCCTATATCTGTAGTGAACCGAGTCCATACTTCAGGAGACTGTAGATATTATTGGGGGACTCCACTAATCCTATATCTGTAGTGAACCAGTCCATACTTCAGGAGAAGGTAGATATTATTGGGGGACTCCACTAATCCTATATCTGTAGTGAACCAGTCCATACTTCAGGAGACTGTAGATATTATTGGGGGACTCCACTAATCCTATATCTGTAGTGAACCAGTCCATACTTCAGGAGAAGGTAGATATTATTGGGGGACTCCACTAATCCTATATCTGTAGTGAACCAGTCCATACTTCAGGAGACGGTAGATATTATTGGGGGACTCCACTAATCCTATATCTGTAGTGAACCAGTCCATACTTCAGGAGACTGTAGATATTATTGGGGGACTCCACTAATCCTATATCTGTAGTGAACCAGTCCATACTTCAGGAGACTGTAGATATTATTGGGGGACTCCACTAATCCTATATCTGTAGTGACCGAGTCCATACTTCAGGAGACGGTAGATATTATTGGGGGACTCCACTAATCCTATATCTGTAGTGAACCAGTCCATACTTCAGGAGACTGTAGATATTATTGGGGGACAACACTAATCCTATATCTGTAGTGAACCAGTCCATACTTCAGGAGACGGTAGATATTATTGGGGGACTCCACTAATCCTATATCTGTAGTGACCGAGTCCATACTTCAGGAGACGGTAGATATTATTGGGGGACTCCACTAATCCTATATCTGTAGTGAACCAGTCCATACTTCAGGAGACTGTAGATATTATTGGGGACTCCACTAATCCTATATCTGTAGTGACCGAGTCCATACTTCAGAGACGGTAGATATTATTGGGGGACTCCACTAATCCTATATCTGTAGTGAACCAGTCCATACTTCAGGAGACTGTAGATATTATTGGGGACTCCACTAATCCTATATCTGTAGTGAACCAGTCCATACTTCAGGAGACTGTAGATATTATTGGGGGACTCCACTAATCCTATATCTGTAGTGAACCAGTCCATACTTCAGGAGAAGGTAGATATTATTGGGGGACTCCACTAATCCTATATCTGTAGTGAACCAGTCCATACTTCAGGAGACAGTAGATATTATTGGGGGACTCCACTAATCCTATATCTGTAGTGAACGAGACCATACTTCAGGAGACTGTAGATATTATTGGGGGACTCCACTAATCCTATATCTGTAGTGACCAGTCCATACTTCAGGAGACTGTAGATATTATTGGGGGACTCCACTAATCCTATATCTGTAGTGAACCAGTCCATACTTCAGGAGACGGTAGATATTATTGGGGGACTCCACTAATCCTATATCTGTAGTGACTAAGTCCATACTTCAGGAGACGGTAGATATTATTGGGGACTCCACTAATCCTATATCTGTAGTGACCAGTCCATACTTCAGAGACAGATATTATTGGGGACTCCACTAATCCTATATCTGTAGTGACCAATACTTCAGAGACTGTAGATATTATTGGGGGACTCCACTAATCCTATATCTGTAGTGACCGAGATACTTCAGGAGACGGTAGATATTATTGGGGGACTCCACTAATCCTATATCTGTAGTGAACCAGTCCATACTTCAGGAGACTGTAGATATTATTGGGGACTCCACTAATCCTATATCTGTAGTGAACCAGTCCATACTTCAGGAGACTGTAGATATTATTGGGGACTCCACTAATCCTATATCTGTAGTGAACCAGTCCATACTTCAGAGACTGTAGATATTATTGGGGGACTCCACTAATCCTATATCTGTAGTGAACCAGTCCATACTTCAGAGACTGTAGATATTATTGGGGGACTCCACTAATCCTATATCTGTAGTGAACCAGTCCATACTTCAGGAGACTGTAGATATTATTGGGGGACTCCACTAATCCTATATCTGTAAACAGTCCATACTTCAGAGACTGTAGATATTATTGGGGGACTCCACTAATCCTATATCTGTAGTGAACCAGTCCATACTTCAGAGACAGTAGATATTATTGGGGGACTACTAATCCTATATCTGTAGTGAACCAGTCCATACTTCAGGAGAAGGTAGATATTATTGGGGGACTCCACTAATCCTATATCTGTAGTGAACCAGTCCATACTTCAGGAGACAGTAGATATTATTGGGGGACTCCACTAATCCTATATCTGTAGTGAACCAGATACTTCAGAGACTGTAGATATTATTGGGGGACTCCACTAATCCTATATCTGTAGTGAACCAGTCCATACTTCAGAGAAGGTAGATATTATTGGGGACTCCACTAATCCTATATCTGTAGTGAACAGAACAGAGACTGTAGATATTATTGGGGACTCCACTAATCATATCTGTAGTGAACCAGTCCATACTTCAGGAGACTGTGATATTATTGGGGGACTCCAAATCCTATATCTGTAGTGAACCAGTCCATACTTCAGAGACTGTGATGACTTCAGGAGACGGTAGATACTGGGGACTCCACTAATCCTATATCTGTAGTGACCGAGTCCATACTTCAGGAGACAGATATTATTGGGGGACACCTCACTGGCCTGAACCAGGCTTCCTTAACTGGAAACCTGGGAAGATCCATGTCAGAAATCAGAGACTGGAACCCGGTCTAAATCAAGTCACGCCTAAACAAACCAATCAAATGCCTTGCTTGGGAGGAGCTCCGAAGGTGTTCACCAGGTTACAGAGTTACCGTGACAACTAACATGTCAACAGAACAGACACTGTGACTAAACATTTAGAATATTCACAGCTACCATGACGACTAACATGTCAACAGAACAGACACTGTGACGACTAACATGTCAACAGAACAGACACTGTGACTAAACATTTAGAATATTCACAGCTACCATGACGACTAACATGTCAACAGAACAGACACTGACTAAACATTTAGAATATTCACAGCTACTGTGATGACTAACATGTCAACAGAACAGACACTGTGACGACTAACATGTCAACAGAACAGACACTGTGATGACTAACATGTCAACAGAACAGACACTGTGACTAAACATTTAGAATATTCACAGCTACCGTGACGACTAACATGTCAACAGAACAGACACTGTGATGACTAACATGTCAACAGAACAGACACTGTGACTAAACATTTCAATAACAGCTACCGTGATGACTAACATGTCAACAGAACAGACACTGTGATGACTAACATGTCAACAGAACAGACACTGTGACGACTAACATGTCAACAGAACAGACACTGTGATGACTAACATGTCAACAGAACAGACACTGTGATGACTAACATGTCAACAGAACAGACACTGTGATGACTAACATGTCAACAGAACAGACACTGTGATGACTAACATGTCAACAGAACAGACACTGTGATGACTAACATGTCAACAGAACAGACACTGACTAAACATTTAGAATATTCACAGCTACTGTGATGACTAACATGTCAACAGAACAGACACTGTGACTAAACATTTAGAATATTCACAGCTACCGTGACGACTAACATGTCAACAGAACAGACACTGTGATGACTAACATGTCAACAGAACAGACACTGTGATGACTAACATGTCAACAGAACAGACACTGTGACTAAACATTTAGAATATTCACAGCTACTGTGATGACTAACATGTCAACAGAACAGACACTGTGACGACTAACATGTCAACAGAACAGACACTGTGATGACTAACATGTCAACAGAACAGACACTGTGACGACTAACATGTCAACAGAACAGACACTGTGATGACTAACATGTCAACAGAACAGACACTGTGATGACTAACATGTCAACAGAACAGACACTGTGACGACTAACATGTCAACAGAACAGACACTGTGACGACTAACATGTCAACAGAACAGACACTGTGAAACTAACATGTCAACAGAACAGACACTGTGATGACTAACATGTCAACAGAACAGACACTGTGATGACTAACATGTCAGGTATAGAACAGACACTGTGACGACTAACATGTCAACAGAACAGACACTGTGACCTAACATGTCAACAGAACAGACACTGTGATGACTAACATGTCAACAGAACAGACACTGTGACTAACATGTCAACAGAACAGACACTGTGATGACTAACATGTCAACAGAACAGACACTGTGATGAATGTCAACAGAACAGAAGATGTCACAGAACACACTGTGATGACTAACATGTCACAGAACAGACACTGTGATGACTAACATGTCAACAGAACAGACACTGTGATGACTAACATGTCAACAGAACAGACACTGGACTAACATGTCAACAGAACAGACACTGTGACTAACATGTCAACAGAACAGACACTGTGACTAAACATTTAGAATATTCACAGCTACTGTGACGACTAACATGTCAACAGAACAGACACTGTGACTAAACATGTCAACAGAACAGACACTGTGATGACTAACATGTCAACAGAACAGACACTGTGACTAAACATTTAGAATATTCACAGCTACTGTGATGACTAACATGTCAACAGAACAGACACTGTGACTAAACATTTAGAATATTCACAGCTACTGTGATGACTAACATGTCAACAGAACAGACACTGTGACTAAACATTTAGAATATTCACAGCTACCATGATGACTAACATGTCAACAGAACAGACACTGTGACGACTAACATGTCAACAGAACAGACACTGTGATGACTAACATGTCAACAGAACAGACACTGACTAAACATTTAGAATATTCACAGCTACCGTGACGACTAACATGTCAACAGAACAGACACTGTGATGACTAACATGTCAACAGAACAGACACTGTGACTAAACATTTAGAATATTCACAGCTACCATGACATGTCAACAGAACAGACACTGTGACTAAACATTTAGAATATTCACAGCTACCATGACGACTAACATGTCAACAGAACAGACACTGTGACTAAACATTTAAATATTCACAGCTACTGTGATGACTAACATGTCAACAGAACAGACACTGTGACTAAACATTTAGAATATTCACAGCTACCATGACGACTAACATGTCAACAGAACAGACACTGTGACGACTAACATGTCAACAGAACAGACACTGTGATGACTAACATGTCAACAGAACAGACACTGTGATGACTAACATGTCAACAGAACAGACACTGTGATGACTAACATGTCAACAGAACAGACACTGTGACTAAACATTTAGAATATTCACAGCTACCATGACGACTAACATGTCAACAGAACAGACACTGTGATGACTAACATGTCAACAGAACAGACACTGTGATGACTAACATGTCAACAGAACAGACACTGTGATGACTAACATGTCAACAGAACAGACACTGTGATGACTAACATGTCAACAGAACAGACACTGTGATGACTAACATGTCAACAGAACAGACACTGTGACGACTAACATGTCAACAGAACAGACACTGTGATGACTAACATGTCAACAGAACAGACACTGATGACTAACATGTCAACAGAACAGACACTGATGACTAAACATTTCAACAGAACAGACACTGTGATGACTAACATGTCAACAGAACAGACACTGTGATGACTAAACATTCAACAGAACAGACACTGTGATGACTAACATGTCAACAGAACAGACACTGTGATGACTAACATGTCAACAGAACAGACACTGTGACTAAACATTTCAACAGAACAGACACTGTGATGACTAACATGTCAACAGAACAGACACCATGATGACTAACATGTCAACAGAACAGACACTGTGATGACTAACATGTCCACAGAACAGACACTGTGACTAAACATGTCAACAGAACAGACACTGACGACTAACATGTCAACAGAACAGACACTGTGACTACTAACATGTCAACAGAACAGACACTGTGACGACTAACATGTCAACAGAACAGACACTGTGATGACTAACATGTCAACAGAACAGACACTGTGACGACTAACATGTCAACAGAACAGACACTGTGATGACTAACATGTCAACAGAACAGACACTGTGATGACTAACATGTCAACAGAACAGACACTGTGACGACTAACATGTCAACAGAACAGACACTGTGACGACTAACATGTCAACAGAACAGACACTGTGACGACTAACATGTCAACAGAACAGACACTGTGACGACTAACATGTCAACAGAACAGACACTGTGATGACTAACATGTCAACAGAACAGACACTGTGATGACTAACATGTCAACAGAACAGACACTGTGATGACTAACATGTCAACAGAACAGACACTGTGATGACTAACATGTCAACAGAACAGACACTGTGATGACTAACATGTCAACAGAACAGACACTGTGATGACTAACATGTCAACAGAACAGACACTGTGACTACATTTAACATGTCAACAGAACAGACACTGTGACTAAACATTTAGAATATTCACAGCTACTGTGATGACTAACATGTCAACAGAACAGACACTGTGACTAAACATTTAGAATATTCACAGCTACTGTGACGACTAACATGTCAACAGAACAGACACTGTGATGACTAACATGTCAACAGAACAGACACTGTGACTAAACATTTAGAATATTCACAGCTACCGTGACGACTAACATGTCAACAGAACAGACACTGTGATGACTAACATGTCAACAGAACAGACACTGTGACGACTAACATGTCAACAGAACAGACACTGTGACTAAACATTTCAACAGAACAGACACTGATGACTAACATGTCAACAGAACAGACACTGTGACTAAACATTTAGAATATTCACAGCTACCATGACTAACATGTCAACAGAACAGACACTGTGATGACTAACATGTCAACAGAACAGACACTGTGATGACTAACATGTCAACAGAACAGACACAGAGTTTTTCACAGCATTTCTGTTATTTCAAGATGAGCTGCAGCAAGAAGGAGAAATGTTTTACAATGCAACAGGTTTTGGTGTTTCTGGAGTGATTGTCTGAAGGCTAACACGAGGGACAGGAAGTAGCTAGACACACGAGGGACAGGAAGTAGCTAGACACACGAGGGACGGGAAGTAGCTAGACACACGAGGGACGGGAAGTAGCTAGACACACGAGGGACGGGAAGTAGCTAGACACACGAGGGACGGGAAGTAGCTAGACACACGAGGGACGGGAAGTAGCTAGACACACGAGGGACGGGAAGTAGCTAGACACACGAGGGACGGGAAGTAGCTAGACACACGAGGGACAGGAAGTAGCTAGACACACGAGGGACAGGAAGTAGCTAGACTGATGTTCGCTGAGCAGGTTACCCTACACATATAACCCATGGGTTGCTGAATCCTAGCTGACAAGGTAAAAATCTGTCGTTCTGCCCCTGAACAAGGCAGTTAACCTACTGTTCCCCAGTAGGCCGTCATTGTAAATAAGAATTTGTTCTTTAACAGACCTGTCTAGTCAAATATAAATAAAACTGTGGGACCTTATCGACAGGTGTGGGCCTTTCCTACTCCTGCCAAATTAATTGAGTTTACCACAGGTGGACTCCAAGCTGTAGAAACATTTTTAAGGATGATCAATGGAAACCACACCTGAGCTCCGCTTCTAGTCTGATAGCAAAGGGTCTGAATACTGGTATAAATAAGGTATTATATCATTTTAGAAATTAGCAAACATTTCTAAACTGCTTTTTGCTTTGTCAATATCGGCCATTGTGTGTAGATTAATGACGGGGAAAAACCCCATTTTTAATCCGTTTTAGAATAACGTAACAAAGTGCGGAAAGTCTCGGGGTCTGAATTCTTTCCAAATGCATTATGTTTAATGTAAATACCTGTCTCCATATATTTGTTTAAATGTGTTTATTGTTGTCTCTTGCAGGCCATCAGAGAGGCTCATGATGAAGTGGCAGCACAGGGCCAGTGCAGGGTGAGAACACAATGCAACATAAGGACCTCTTCAGATGTTACTTATGTAGAATTTCATCTTTTATACTCCCTCCCTCGTTCTCTCCCTCTCTTTCAGGTGGAGGCAGATAACGTGAACTTCCATTTCATCACCTTTGTCAATGTGAAAGGACAGCTTTATGAGCTTGAGTCCCGGTGTTCCGCCCCCTGTCCCCGGTGTTCCGCCCCTTGTCCCCGGTGTTCCGCCCCTTGTGAGTGTTCCGCCCCTGTCCCCGGTGTTCCGCCCCTTGTCCCCGGTGTTCCGCCCCCTGTCCCCGGTGTTCCGCCCCTGTCCCCGGTGTTCCGCCCCGGTGTTCCGCCCCTTGTCCCCGGTGTTCCGCCCCTTGTCCCCGGTGTTCCGTCCCCGTGTTCCGTCCCCTGTTCCGCCCCTTGTCCCCGGTGTTCCCCCCTTGTCCCCGGTGTTCCGTCCCCGGTGTTCCGCCCCTTGTCCCCGGTGTTCCGCCCCTTGTCCCCGGTGTTCCGCCCCTTGTCCCCGGTGTTCCGCCCCTTGTCCCCGGTGTTCCGCCCCTTGTCCCCGGTGTTCCGCCCCTTGTCCCCGGTGTTCCGCCCCTCCCCTGTTCCCCCCTTGTCCCCTTGTGTTCCGCCCCTTGTCCCCGGTGTTCCCCCCTTGTCCCCTTGTGTTCTGCCCCGCCTCTGTGTATTTACACACTTTCTCTGTCTCTCTCTGTGATTCTGTTGTGTAGATGGTAGGATGGAGGGACCGGTGAACCATGGAACCACCAAGGATGACTCCTTCATCAAGGTACGTTCCTCTTCCGTTCATCTAATCCCGGCCGACGTGTCAAACCTTCGGTTCATCTGATCCCGGCCGACGTGTCAAACCTTCGGTTCATCTGATCCCGGCCGACGTGTCAAACCTTCGGTTCATCTAATCCCGGCCGACGTGTCAAACCTTCGGTTCATCTAATCCCGGCCGACGTGTCAAACCTTCGGTTCATCTAATCCCGTCCGACATGTCAAACCTTCGGTTCATCTAATCCCGGCCGACGTATCAAACTGTAAAGTCAGATTTTATTCCCTATGAAGAATCACCCTACAGAGCAGCACTGTGTTTTCCTCACAAAAGTAGCGCTCCCCGGCAGCCGGAACGCACCGCGTCGTCCCCCCGGCAGCCGGATGTGGGCGTCATACCTTCCCGGCTAGCTGATGTGGGAGTGCATGCCTTCTATTGCTAGCTGATGTGGGAGTGCATGCCTTCTATTGCTAGCTGATGTGGGCGTGCATGCCTTCTATTGCTAGCTGATGTGGAGTGCATGCCTTCTATTCCCTGATGTGGCAGCGTGCATACCTTCTCGTCCTTGCTGATGTGGGCGTGCATACCTTCTATTGCTAGCTGATGTGGGCGTCCATACCTTCTATTGCTAGCTGGTGTGGGCGTGCATGCCTTCTATTGCTAGCTGGTGTGGGCGTGCATGCCTTCTATTGCTAGCTGGTGTGGGCGTGCATACCTTCTATTGCTAGCTGGTGTATAATGCATGCCTTCTAATTGCTAGCTGGTGTGGGCGTGCAAACCTTCTATTGCTAGCTGATGTGGGCTGCATCCCAGAAATGCTGCTTTTGATTAGCATGCCTTCTAACTAGCTGATTGGGCGTGCATATTCTATTAAACAGCTGCAATGGGCGTGCATACCTTCTCTGCGCTGGTGTGGGCGTGCATGCCTTCTATTGCTAGCTGGTGTGGGCGTGCATGCCTTCTATTGCTAGCTGATGTGGGAGTGCATGCCTTCTATTGCTAGCTGGTGTGGGCGTGCATGCCTTCTATTGCTAGCTGGTGTGGGAGTGCATGCCTTCTATTGCTAGCTGATGTGGGCTGTGCATACCTACTATTGCTAGCTGATGTGGGCGTGCATGCCTTCTATTGCTAGCTGGTGTGGGAGTTTATGCTGGAATAATGGTGTGGGAGTGCATGCCTTCTATTGCTAGCTGGTGTGGGCGTGCATGCCTTCTATTGCCAGCTGGTGTGTTTAAACTGGAATAATGTGACTTTCTCATAGATTAGGAATTTGAAGGCATATTTAATTGCTGTGTTTAGCCATTTCTCATAGATGTGGGAAGCTTAAGGCTAGATAGCTTGCTGTGTTTAGCCATACTGGAGATGTGAGAAGCTAAAGGGCTAGCTAGCAGGCCTGTAGCGCTATGCAGGTGAAGCTTGTAGAAAGAGTCAGGAATATGTAGTGTGAGAGGATGTGTTCATTAGGATAACGTATCCTGAGATGTCATAATATAATGATGATGCCTGGCTAACGTCTAAACAACGCAGAATGGAGTATATAGACATTCTACATCTGTCAGGCGTCTTTGCCATTGAGCTCACTGCGTCCTCCCAGTGTATCCTCTTTAACCAGAGGGTTGTGCTAGCTGGGCTGTTCGTCTAGCGTTTCGCTACACCCTCAATAACATCTGCTAAATATTTGATTAATTTATCAGAGGCTCCAGAGCCACGGTTAGTGCTTAATCTCTCTCCTCTCTCTCCCCAGGATGCAGCCAGGGTGTGTCGGGGTTTTGTGGAGAGAGCAGAGGGAGAGGTCCGCTTCTCTGCTGTGGCCCTCTGTCATACCTAGAGACCCTGGGGACACACACACACACACACACACACACACACCATGGTGTACACACACACATGTACTGGACACATAGTTTGCACTCTCTCCACACACACGCACACATGCGTAGATGGTAGTTTGCACAAGCCTGGTGTCACGTTGATGTCACTACTGCTGTACTTTCTGTCTGCTGTACGGTTTTATTTATTTAAGTCAGATCACCACTGAGAAAGTAGTGCACTTACATGGGGGAGTAGGGAGACGTTTGATCTGCAGCCAATCAGGTGTTCCTGTTTTTCTGCTGTCTGACTCCTCAGCTCTGTTTCTAACAGCTGTTACTGTGTTGGGATGACGTTGTTACTGTGTTGGGATGACGTTGTTACTGTGTTGGGATGACGTTGTTACTGTGTTGGGATTTGTTACTGTGTTGGGATGACGCGTTGTTACTGTGTTGGGATGACGTTGTTACTGTGTTGGGATGACGTTGTTACTGTGTTGGGATAGCGTTGTTACTGTGTTGGGATGACGTTGTTACTGTGTTGGGATGACGTTGTTACTGTGTTGGGATGACGTTGTTACTGTGTTGGGATGACGTTGTTACTGTGTTGGGATGACGTTGTTACTGTGTTGGGATGACGTTGTTACTGTGTTGGGATGACGTTGTTACTGTGTTGGGATGACGTTGTTACTGTGTTGGGATGACGTTGTTACTGTGTTGGGATGACACTGCAACAATGTTGGCTGTGCTTTGCCTTTCTGTGTCTTCCTGTGCTGCTGACTGCCAATAAACAACCAAACTACACACTTCTCCTCTGTGTGATGTAAAGTCATTCACTTCTGTCATTACTTTACTTGAGTAGCTTTTCAGAGTAAAATGTTGAAGTAGCTTCTACTTTAGGAGGGTATTTCAGTTCTCTTTCCATCCTGATATTTTCAAACGTTAAAGTAGTATCTGTACTTTAATATGTTTATATTTGACTTCTTTCACTTCACTACATTCCCCCCAAAATACGTACATTTTCCCTGACAGACAAAAGTGCTCATTACATTTTGAATGCTTAGCAGGACAGACAAAGTGTCCAATTCACTTTCTTGTGAACATCTCTGGTAATCCCTACTGCCTCTGATCTGGAGGACTCACTAAACAGAACATCCCTGGTCATCCCTACTGCCTCTGATCTGGAGGACTCACTAAACAGAACATCTCTGGTCATCCCTACTGCCTCTGATCTGGAGGACTCACTGAACAGAGAACATCCCTGGTCATCCCTACTGCCTCTGATCTGGAGGACTCACTGAACAGAGAACATCCCTGGTCATCCCTACTGCCTCTGATCTGGAGGACTCACTAAACAGAGAACATCCCTGGTCATCCCTACTGCCTCTGATCTGGAGGACTCACTGTGAACATCCCTGGTCATCCCTACTGCCTCTGATCTGGAGGACTCACTAAACAGAGAACATCCCTGGTCATCCCTACTGCGTCTGATCTGGAGGACTCACTGAACAGAGAACATCCCTGGTCATCCCTACTGTCTCTGATCTGGAGGACTCACTAAACAGAGAACATCCCTGGTCATCCCTACTGCCTCTGATCTGGAGGACTCACTAAACAGAGAACATCCCTGGTCATCCCTACTGTCTCTGATCTGGAGGACTCACTGAACAGAGAACATCCCTGGTCATCCCTACTGCCTCTGATCTGGAGGACTCACTAAACAGAACATCCCTGGTCATCCCTACTGTCTCTGGTCTGGAGGACTCACTAAACAGAGAACTGGGGGGCCATTATCCCCTGTGAGGAGGGGGGCAGTTATTCCCTAGTAGGGGGTGAGTTTCCCCAAACACCCATCGATCATATTACTACTTACATCAAATTCTCCACATTTTCTCTCAAAACAGGTGGGTTGTTTATGGTAAAGCTTTTGTACTTGTATATTGAGCATTTATAGCCCCAGTGGAATATATCTACAACTTCTTCAAAATGTCAAATGTGATCAATTTACCACAACTGTTTTGTTGAAATATCTCCAAGTTGTGAGTCCATCTTGTGTTAACGTGAATAACGGGGAGAGTTACCCCCGGGGCAGTTACACCTAGAACCCTACTATGTTTTGACCCTTTAGAACATTATTTTTAAACGCATCTAAACGGAATTAAAAATAAATTTGGACTCTAAAAAAACTTCCATGGACATTTAAATATGTAAATCATGTTAAGTAGCCTAATAATGAACCCATGTATTGATGTGAAAACAGATTTGTATTTATCAATTAATGTGTTTGTAAAAATCAATAAAAAAATGTTAAATGAAAAGAAATTTAATTAAATAACAGAAGTTATCGCTGTGGTCGTCGGACGGAAGTTGTCCAGATCAGAGCTGGGAGCGCGTCGCCGTGGTTACAGACGCGGTGCGGCAGCGCGTCGCCGTGGTTACAGACGCGGTGCGGCAGCGCGTCGCCGTGGTTACAGACGCGGTGCGGCAGCGCGTCGCCGTGGTTACAGACGCGGTGAATCAACGCGACCTTTCTGCTTCTCTGGCGCTCGGTGGCAGCAGCGTCACGTTGTCTCGCCAGCTGACCGGAATTATAACGCCACCGTTTGTAAAATACACACACCGCCTCAACCCCCCTCCAACATTCTTCTATCCTCCCCGTCCTGCGGGCACCAGGACCGGCTGCTTGGCGTCTGTCTCGCGCCTGGCCGGTTGGAGGTTATTTTTAGTGTCCGGTTGGTTCGTGTTGCAGTGTGGGGAGTCACGATAGATCATTTTCCTCTACAGCCCAACCGGGAGACGCTCACGCCGAGTTACGGAGAATTCTGCTAGAATAACGGATATAACAGTTACGGGCCCTCCGTGAGCCTTAACCGGTGGAATAACAAGCCCAGCTGTCCGGTAGGAATTAAGGGACGACATTGCCGAGCTTTTCTTAACAGAGAAAGGATATTTAAACCCCACGAGCGCACCATAGCCTACTGAAGCCGTTATCAGAGATGGCCAGCACCGGGACTGAGCGCGAGGAACCTCACGTTCCCCTGGACGAACTGAGACATCCCGAGTCTGCATTCAGAGAGTCGCAGAAGTGGATTGAGGTGAGATGTCTGTGTATAAACAGGGGTTATTACCGGGGTTCCTCTTCATGGAATACCTAGGATAGGGTAAGTAATCCTTCTCCCCCTTCTAAAAAAAAGGAAGACACCGATTTAGATGCAAGTGGCTGTTCCACTGGATGTCATAAGGTGTATGCACCAATTTGTAAGTCGCTCTGGATAAGAGCGTCTGCTAAATGACTTAAATGTAATGTAAATGTTATAAATGTTATATTACAGTAGGAGGTTCTAGACACCGGGGTTATAAATGTTATATTACAGTAGGGGGTTCTAGACACCGGGGTTATAAATGTTATATTACAGTAGGAGGTTCTAGACACCGGGGTTATAAATGTTATATTACAGTAGGAGGTTCTAGACACCGGGGTTATAAATGTTATATTACAGTAGGGGTTATAAATGTTATATTACAGTAGGAGGTTCTAGACACCGGGGTTATAAATGTTATATTACAGTAGGAGGTTCTAGACACCGGGGTTATAAATGTTATATTACAGTAGGGGTTATAAATGTTATATTACAGTAGGAGGTTCTAGACACCGGGGTTATAAATGTTATATTACAGTAGGGGGTTATAGACACCGGGGTTATAAATGTTATATTACAGTAGGAGGTTCTAGACACCAGGGTTATAAATGTTATATTACAGTAGGAGGTTCTAGACACCGGGGTTATACATGTTATATTACAGTAGGAGGTTCTAGACACCGGGTTATAAATGTTATATTACAGTAGGAGGTTCTAGACACCGGGGTTATAAATGTTATATTACAGTAGGAGGTTCTAGACACCGGGGTTATAAATGTTATATTACAGTAGGAGGTTCTAGACACCGGGGTTATAAATGTTATATTACAGTAGGAGGTTCTAGACACCGGGGTTATAAATGTTATATTACAGTAGGAGGTTCTAGACACCGGGGTTATAAATGTTATATTACAGTAGGAGGTTCTAGACACCGGGGTTATAAATGTTATATTACAGTAGGAGGTTCTAGACACCGGGGTTATAAATGTTATATTACAGTAGGAGGTTCTAGACACCGGGGTTATAAATGTTATATTACAGTAGGAGGTTCTAGACACCGGGGTTATAAATGTTATATTACAGATTATAAAGGTTCTAGACACCGGGGTTATAAATGTTATATTACAGTAGGGGGTTATAGACACCGGGGTTATAAATGTTATATTACAGTAGGAGGTTCTAGACACCGGGGTTATAAATGTTATATTACAGTAGGAGGTTCTAGACACCGGGGTTATAAATGTTATATTACAGTAGGGGTTATAAATGTTATATTACAGTAGGAGGTTCTAGACACCGGGGTTATAAATGTTATATTACAGTATGAGGTTCTAGACACCGGGGTTATACATGTTATATTACAGTAGGGGTTATAAATGTTATATTACAGTAGGAGGTTCTAGACACCAGGGTTATAAATGTTATATTACAGTAGGAGGTTCTAGACACCGGGGTTATAAATGTTATATTACAGTAGGAGGTTCTAGACACCGGTGTTATAAATGTTATATTACAGTAGGAGGTTATAGACACCGGGGTTATAAATGTTATATTACAGTAGGAGGTTCTAAACACAGGGGTTATAAATGTTATATTACAGTAGGAGGTTCTAGACACCGGGGTTATAAATGTTATATTACAGTAGGAGGTTATAGACACCGGGGTTATAAATGTTATATTACAGTAGGAGGTTCTAGACACCGGGGTTATAAATGTTATATTACAGTAGGAGGTTCTAGACACCGGGGTTATACATGTTATATTACAGTAGGAGGTTCTAGACACCGGGGTTATAAATGTTATATTACAGTAGGAGGTTCTAGACACCGGGGTTATAAATGTTATATTACAGTAGGAGGTTCTAGACACCGGGGTTATAAATGTTATATTGCAGTAGGAGGTTCTAGACACCGGGGTTATAAATGTTATATTACAGTAGGGGGTTATAGATGTTATATTACAGTAGGAGGTTATAGACCCCGGGGTTATAAATGTTATATTACAGTAGGAGGTTCTAGACACCGGGGTTATAAATGTTATATTACAGTAGGAGGTTCTAGACACCGGGGTTATAAATGTTATATTACAGTAGGAGGTTCTAGACACCGGGGTTATAGATGTTATATTACAGTAGGGGGTTATAAATGTTATATTACAGTAGGAGGTTATAGACACCAGGGTTATAAATGTTATATTACAGGGTTATAAATGTTATATTACAGTAGGAGGTTCTAGACACCGGGGTTATAAATGTTATATTACAGTAGGAGGTTCTAGACACCGGGGTTATAAATGTTATATTACAGTAGGAGGTTCTAGACACCGGGGTTATAAATGTTATATTACAGTAGGGGTTATGAATGTTATATTACAGTAGGGGTTATAAATGTTATATTACAGTAGGGGTTATAAATGTTATATTACAGTAGAGGTTCTAGACACCGGGGTTATAAATGTTATATTACAGTAGGTTCTAGGGTTATAAATGTGTATATTACAGTAGGAGGTTCTAGACACCGGGGTTATAAATGTTATATTACAGTAGGAGGTTATAAATGTTATAAACAGTAGGAGGTTCTAGACACCGGGTTATAAATGTTATATTACAGTAGGAGATTCGAGACACCGGGGTTATAAATGTAATATTACAGTAGGGGTTATAAATGTTATATTACAGTAGGAGGTTCTAGACACCGGGGTTATAAATGTTATATTACAGTAGGAGGTTCTAGACACCGGGGTTATAAATGTTATATTACAGTAGGAGATTCTAGACACCGGGGTTATAAATGTAATATTACAGTAGGGGTTATAAATGTTATATTACAGTAGGAGGTTCTAGACACCGGGGTTATAAATGTTATATTACAGTAGGAGGTTCTAGACACCGGGGTTATAAATGTTATATTACAGTAGGAGGTTCTAGACACCGGGGTTATAAAATGTTATATTACAGTAGGGGTTATAGATGTTATATTACAGTAGGGGTTATAAATGTTATATTACAGTAGGGGTTATAAATGTTATATTACAGTAGGAGGTAGGGGTTATAAATGTTATATTACAGTAGGGGTTATAAATGTTATATTACAGTAGGGGTTATAAATGTTATATTACAGTAGGGGTTATAAATGTTATATTACAGTAGGGGTTATAAATGTTATATTACAGTAGGGGTTATAAATGTTATATTACAGTAGGGGGTTATAAATGTTATATTACAGTAGGGGGTTATAAATGTTATATTACAGTAGGGGTTATAAATGTTATATTTACAGTAGGGGTTATAAATGTTATATTACAGTAGGGGGTTATAAATGTTATATTACAGTAGGAGGTTATAAATGTTATATTACAGTAGGGGGTTATAAATGTTATATTACAGTAGGGGTTATAAATGTTATATTACAGTAGGGGTTATAAATGTTATATTACAGTAGGGGTTATAAATGTTATATTACAGTTATAAATGTTATATTACAGTAGGGGTTATAAATGTTATATTACAGTAGGGGTTATAAATGTTATATTACAGTAGGGGTTATAAATGTTATATTACAGTAGGGGTTATAAATGTTATATTACAGTAGGAGGTTATAAATGTTATATTACAGTAGGGGTTATAAATGTTATATTACAGTAGGGGTTATAAATGTTATATTACAGTAGGGGTTATAAATGTTATAAATGGGGTTATAAATGTTATATTACAGTAGGGGGTTATAAATGTTATATTACAGTAGGGGTTATAAATGTTATATTACAGTAGGGGTTATAAATGTTATATTACAGTAGGGTTATATTACAGTAAGGGGTTATAAATGTTATATTGCTGTAGGGGGTTCTGGACTGGAGACCTGGGACTGAGGGGATAGCCTATAAATGTTATATTGCTGTAGGGGGTTCTGGACTGGAGACCTGGGACTGAGGGGATAGCCTATAAATGTTATATTGCTGTAGGGGGTTCTGGACTGGAGACCTGGGTCTGAGGGGATAGCCTATAAATGTTATATTACAGTAGGAGGTTCTGGACTGGAGACCTGGGACTGAGGGGATAGCCTATAAATGTTATATTACTGTAGGAGGTTCTGGACTGGAGACCTGGGACTGAGGGGATAGCCTATAAATGTTATATTACAGTAGGAGGTTCTGGACTGGAGACCTGGGTCTGAGGGGATAGCCTATAAATGTTATATTACAGTAAGGGGTTATAAATGTTATATTGCTGTAGGAGGTTCTGGACTGGAGACCTGGGACTGAGGGGATAGCCTATAAATGTTATATTACAGTAGGGGGTTCTGGACTGGAGACCTGGGACTGAGGGGATAGCCTATAAATGTTATATTGCTGTAGGGGGTTCTGGACTGGAGACCTGGGACTGAGGGGATAGCCTATAAATGTTATATTACAGTAGGGGGTTCTGGACTGGAGACCTGGGACTGAGGGGATAGCCTATAAATGTTATATTGCTGTAGGGGGTTCTTGACTTTAGACCTGGGACTGAGGGGATAGCCTATAAATGTTATATTGCTGTAGGGGTTCTTGACTGGACCTGGGACTGAGGGGATAGCCTATAAATGTTATATTGCTGTAGGGGTTCTTGACTTTAGACCTGGGACTGAGGGGATAGCCTATAAATGTTATATTGCTGTAGGGGGTTCTGGACTGGAGACCTGGGACTGAGGGGATAGCCTATAAATGTTATATTGCTGTAGGGGGTTCTGGACTGGAGACCTGGGACTGAGGGGATAGCCTATAAATGTTATATTACAGTAGGGGGTTCTGGACTGGAGACCTGGGACTGAGGGGATAGCCTATAAATGTTATATTGCTGTAGGGGGTTCTGGACTGGAGACCTGGGACTGAGGGGATAGCCTATAAATGTTATATTGCTGTAGGGGTTCTGGACTTTAGACCTGGGACTGAGGGGATAGCCTATAAATGTTATATTGCTGTAGGGGTTCTGGACTGGAGACCTGGGACTGAGGGGATAGCCTATAAATGTTATATTGCTGTAGGGGGTTCTTGACTTTAGACCTGGGACTGAGGGGATAGCCTATAAATGTTATATTGCTGTAGGGGGTTCTGGACTGGAGAGCTGGGACTGAGGGGATAGCCTATAAATGTTATATTACAGTAGGGGGTTCTGGACTGGAGACCTGGGACTGAGGGGATAGCCTATAAATGTTATATTGCTGTAGGGGGTTCTGGACTGGAGACCTGGGACTGAGGGGATAGCCTATAAATGTTATATTGCTGTAGGGGGTTCTGGACTGGAGACCTGGGACTGAGGGGATAGCCTATAAATGTTATATTGCTGTAGGGGGTTCTGGACTGGAGACCTGGGACTGAGGGGATAGCCTATAAATGTTATATTACAGTAGGGGTTCTGGACTGGAGACCTGGGACTGAGGGGATAGCCTATAAATGTTATATTGCTGTAGGGGTTCTGGACTGGAGACCTGGGACTGAGGGGATAGCCTATAAATGTTATATTACAGTAGGGGTTCTGGACTGGAGACCTGGGACTGAGGGGATAGCCTATAAATGTTATATTGCTGTAGGGGTTCTGGACTGGAGACCTGGGACTGAGGGGATAGCCTATAAATGTACTGTTGCCCTGTCACCTGTTGTCTCGCAGGGTGTCCGGTTACAACTTGACTAGAAGGCACAATGTGGGACATTACTGCTGCGTGATG
>NW_026279162.1:0-12500 GCF_023373465.1 Oncorhynchus keta | reverse complement strand
AGAGGACAACCAGTGGGTCCATCTCCTCTATACCACCCACCTGGTAGTGTGGTGGATGGGACTACCAGCTCTCTGTAACCTAGAGGACAACCAGTGGGTCTCTCTCCTCTATACCACCCACCTGGTAGTGTGGTGGATGGGACTACCAGCTCTCTGTAACCTAGAGGACAACCAGTGGGTCCATCTCCTCTATACCACCCACCTGGTAGTGTGGTGGATGGGACTACCAGCTCTCTGTAACCTAGAGGACAACCAGTGGGTCCATCTCCTCTATACCACCCACCTGGTAGTGTGGTGGATGGGACTACCAGCTCTCTGTAACCTAGAGGACAACCAGTGGGTCCATCTCCTCTATACCACCCACCTGGTAGTGTGGTGGATGGGACTACCAGCTCTCTGTAACCTAGAGGACAACCAGTGGGTCCATCTCCTCTATACCACCCACCTGGTAGTGTGGTGGATGGGACTACCAGCTCTCTGTAACCTAGAGGACAACCAGTGGGTCTGTCTCCTCTATACCACCCACCTGGTAGTGTGGTGGATGGGACTACCAGCTCTCTGTAACCTAGAGGACAACCAGTGGGTCCATCTCCTCTATACCACCCACCTGGTAGTGTGGTGGATGGGACTACCAGCTCTCTGTAACCTAGAGGACAACCAGTGGGTCCATCTCCTCTATACCACCCACCTGGTAGTGTGGTGGATGGGACTACCAGCTCTCTGTAACCTAGAGGACAACCAGTGGGTCCATCTCCTCTATACCACCCACCTGGTAGTGTGGTGGATGGGACTACCAGCTCTCTGTAACCTAGAGGACAACCAGTAGGTCTGTCTCCTCTATACCACCCACCTGGTAGTGTGGTGGATGGGACTACCAGCTCTCTGTAACCTAGAGGACAACCAGTGGGTCCATCTCCTCTATACCACCCACCTGGTAGTGTGGTGGATGGGACTACCAGCTCTCTGTAACCTAGAGGACAACCAGTGGGTCCATCTCCTCTATACCACCCACCTGGTAGTGTGGTGGATGGGACTACCAGCTCTCTGTAACCTAGAGGACAACCAGTAGGTCTGTCTCCTCTATACCACCCACCTGGTAGTGTGGTGGATGGGACTACCAGCTCTCTGTAACCTAGAGGACAACCAGTGGGTCTGTCTCCTCTATACCACCCACCTGGTAGTGTGGTGGATGGGACTACCAGCTCTCTGTAACCTAGAGGACAACCAGTGGGTCTGTCTCCTCTATACCACCCACCTGGTAGTGTGGTGGATGGGACTACCAGCTCTCTGTAACCTAGAGGGCAACCAGTGGGTCCATCTCCTCTATACCACCCACCTGGTAGTGTGGTGGATGGGACTACCAGCTCTCTGTAACCTAGAGGACAACCAGTGGGTCTGTCTCCTCTATACCACCCACCTGGTAGTGTGGTGGATGGGACTACCAGCTCTCTGTAACCTAGAGAGCAACCAGTGGGTCCATCTCCTCTATACCACCCACCTGGTAGTGTGGTGGATGGGACTACCAGCTCTCTGTAACCTAGAGAGCAACCAGTGGGTCCATCTCCTCTATACCACCCACCTGGTAGTGTGGTGGATGGGACTACCAGCTCTCTGTAACCTAGAGGGCAACCAGTGGGTCCATCACCTCTTTACCACCCACCTGGTAGTGTGGTGGATGGGACTACCAGCTCTCTGTAACCTAGAGGACAACCAGTGGGTCTGTCTCCTCTATACCACCCACCTGGTAGTGTGGTGGATGGGACTACCAGCTCTCTGTAACCTAGAGGGCAACCAGTGGGTCCATCTCCTCTATACCACCCACCTGGTAGTGTGGTGGATGGGACTACCAGCTCTCTGTAACCTAGAGGACAACCAGTGGGTCCATCTCCTCTATACCACCCACCTGGTAGTGTGGTGGATGGGACTACCAGCTCTCTGTAACCTAGAGGACAACCAGTGGGTCCATCTCCTCTATACCATGTTTCTTGTAGGATGACAATGTCTATATTTCTGATTTCTTTGGTGAAGTCCAGGTTCCTGCTCTTTAGGCCAAAGACAGATCTCAGATCTGGTATAGTCCAGGATCAGATAGTATGTGCCTGTCTTTCTCTCTATCTCTCATCTATATCTATCTCTCTCTCTCTCTCATCTATATCTATATCTCTCTCTCTCTCATCTATATCTATATCTCTCTCTCTCTCTCTCTCTCTCTCTCATCTATATCTATATCTCTCTCTCTCTCATCTATATCTATATCTATCTCTCTCTCTCCTATATCTCTCTCTCTCTCTCCACCTGTCTCTCTCAATCTGTCTCTCTTTCTGTCTCTCTCTTCTTAATTCTCAAGTTATTTATGACTGGTAAGGCTGCCTCTCTTTCGTGTGTCTGTGTGTGTGTGTGTGTGTGTGTGTGTGTGTGTGTGTGTGTGTGTGTGTGTGTGTGTGTGTGTGTGTGTGTGTGTGTGACATTGGTGTCCAAGGAAACATAACAGCAGCAGCCTTTCAGGTTAGTTTGTCTCCTCGAGGCCCCGCCCCTGCATGGCACAGCGGCCACATAGAAATGTGTGTTCTAGAACATAGAGACCTCTGACGTGTGTTCTAGAACATAGATACCTCTGACGTGTGTTCTAGAACATAGAGACCTCTGACGTGTGTTCTAGAACATAGATACCTCTGACGTGTGTTCTAGAACATAGATACCTCTGACGTGTGTTCTAGAACATAGATACCTCTGACGTGTGTTCTAGAACAGAGAGACCTTCTGACGTGTGTTCTAGAACATAGATACCGCTGACGTGTGTTCTAGAACATAGATACCTCTGACGTGTGTTCTAGAACATAGATACCTCTGACGTGTGTTCTAGAACATAGATACCTCTGACTGACGTGTGTGTGTGTGTGTGTGTGTGTGTGTGTGTGTGTGTGTGTGTGTGTGTGTGTGTGTGTGTGTGTGTGTGTGTGTGTGTGTGTGTGTGTGTGTGTGTGTGTGTGTGTGTGTGTGTGTGTGTGTGTGTGTGTGTGTGTGTGTGTGTGTGTGTGTGTGTGTTTTTTTTACATGCCAGATGTCACAGCTGTCCTTGCAGGGATTAATTGGAATAGCTTTAGATGTCCAACTGCAATATCTCTGTGGGGGTGTGTGTGTGTAATCTGGAGAGTTAAATGGAGAGAGTCCGTACAATAATTATACATTTGATTAATATAGATTATAGAAAATTATTATATGAAATACTGTTTGATTGGGCCTCCCTCGTCGCGCCGCGGACTAAGGCACCGCATCGCAGTGTTGAGGCGTCACTACAGATCCAGGTTCGTTGGTAAACTGGGGTTGATGTCCTGATGTTGAGTCAGGAGAATAGTGTCTATCGTTGGATGTTGAGTCAGGAGAATAGTGTCTATCGTTGGATGTTGAGTCAGTAGAATAGTGTCTATCGTTGGATGTTGAGTCAGTAGAATAGTGTCTATCGTTGGATGTTGAGTCAGTAAAATAGTGTCTATTGTTGGTAAACTGGGGTTAATAACCTGATGTTGAGTCAGGAGAATAGTGTCTATCGTTGGATGTTGAGTCAGTAGAATAGTGTCTATCGTTGGATGTTGAGTCAGGAGAATAGTGTCTATCGTTGGTAGACTGGGGTTAATAATCTGATGTTGAGTCAGTAGAATAGTGTCTATCGTTGGATGTTGAGTCAAGAGAATAGTGTCTATCGTTGGTAGACTGGGGTTAATAATCTATGAACTGGACTGTGTGTTTATAGACAGTAGGGCCTGTCATCATTCACTATGAACTGGACTGTGTTTACAGGCAGTAGGGCCTGTCATCATTCACTATGAACTGGACTGTGTGTTTACAGGCAGTAGGGCCTGTCATCATTCACTATGAACTGGACTGTGTGTTTACAGGCAGTAGGGCCTGTCATCATTCACTATGAACTGGACTGTGTGTTTATAGACAGTAGGGCCTGTCATCATTCACTATGAACTGGACTGTGTGTTTACAGGCAGTAGGGCCTGACATCATTCACTATGAACTGGACTGTGTGTTTACAGACAGTAGGGCCTGTCATCATTCACTATGAACTGGACTGTGTGTTTACAGACAGTAGGGCCTGTCATCATTCACTATGAACTGGACTGTGTGTTTACAGACAGTAGGGCCTGTCATCAGTCACTATGAACTGGACTGTGTGTTTACAGACAGTAGGGCCTGTCATCATTCACTATGAACTGGACTGTGTGTTTACAGGCAATAGGGCCTGTCATCATTCACTATGAACTGGACTGTGTGTTTACAGGCAGTAGGGCCTGTCAGTCACTATGAACTGGACTGTGTTTACAGACAGTAGGGCCTGTCATCATTCACTATGAACTGGACTGTGTGTTTACAGACAGTAGGGCCTGTCATCATTCACTTTGAACTGGACTGTGTGTTTACAGACAGTAGGGCCTGTCATCATTCACTTTGAACTGGACTGTGTGTTTACAGACAGTAGGGCCTGTCATCATTCACTTTGAACTGGACTGTGTGTTTACAGACAGTAGGGCCTGTCATCATTCACTATGAACTGGACTGTGTGTTTACAGACAGTAGGGCCTGTCATCATTCACTTTGAACTGGACTGTGTGTTTACAGTCACTATGAACTGGACTGTGTGTTTACAGACAGTAGGGCCTGTCATCATTCACTATGAACTGGACTGTGTGTTTACAGTCACTATGAACTGGACTGTGTGTTTATAGACAGTAGGGCCTGTCATCATTCACTATGAACTGGACTGTGTGTTTACAGACAGTAACAACAACGTGACTTCAGATCATTAGAACACATTCACCAAAAGACACAAAATACACCTGAATAGATTTCTGTAAATATTTAAAAAACACAACACTATGAACTGGAGTCCTCCTCCTACATTAGGGAACTTTACAGTCCTATTGATTAAACAACCATGAAAAACTGACAGGCTCTCGCTCCCTCAGTTATACACATCAACAACAACCAGATCAACAACTGGACTATGCTAGCCAGAACAAGATGAACTCATATCTAACAAAGAAACATTAGGTAAACCTTCTCAAACTTTTTCCAGCTCGTTGGCTGTCAAAGTTGGACTGATAAACGATGGTTCTGCTTACCCCACCAATGCATGCTTGTCCAACCCACGGACTTTGACAACTGAATGGGAACTTGCCTGCCCTCACATTTGATCGATTTAAAAAAAACAATATATATATTTTACCTTTATTTAACCAGGCAAGTTAGTTAAACTACAAATTCTTATTTTCAATGACGGCCTAGGAACAGCGGGTTAACTGCCTGTTCAGGGGCAGAACAACAATGTCTCAGTTTGTACCTGTCAGCTCGGGGTTTGAACTTGCAACCTTCCGGTTACTGTCTCCAACGCTCTAACCATTAGGCTACCCTGCCGCCCCTACGCTCTAACCACTAGGCTACCCTGCCGCCTCTACGCTCTAACCACTAGGCTACCCTGCCGCCCCGATGCCAAATACATTTGATTGACAACTAGGTGCGTTCATAATTGCCTCCAGTGTGTCAGAATGCGATCTGGGTCGTTTGTAAATTCAGAGCGTTTCGCTGTCTCAGTGTTCTGTTATGGAAGGTTGAGTCAACTACAACAATGTCTGTGTTCTGTTATGGAAGGTTGAGTCAACTACAACAATGTCTCAGTGTTCTGTTATGGAAGGTTGTGTCAACTACAACAATGTCTCAGTGTTCTGTTATGGAAGGTTGTGTCAACTACAACAATGTCTCAGTGTTCTGTTATGGAAGGTTGTGTCAACTACAACAATGTCTCAGTGTTCTGTTATGGAAGGTTGAGTCAACTACAACAATGTCTCAGTGTTCTGTTATGGAAGGTTGAGTCAACTACAACAATGTCTCAGTGTTCTGTTATGGAAGGTTGTGTCAACTACAACAATGTCTTACTCTACTTCATGGATTTTTGGCTCAAATAGAACATATTTTTAAAACCCCTTTACGAAGTTGGTTTTGTAGCATGAACTGGGAATGTGATATTTTTGACTGATATTATGATTGTCTGTTTTGTTTCATGTCTGCCAAGTAGTTAAAAAACTTTCCCTTCCACTCTACATTATTACTGTAATGATGCTCTTATTACATGTGTGTTAACTGTTGTTACTTCTGTTGTCAATTCACTTGTTTCATATGTTGTTAATGTTGTTAGCAATTTGAATAAATGTATTTGATGTACAAATGTATTGTTTTTCTGTCATTTAGATTTCAGGAAGAAATTCCCTGTAAATGTACAGCATTATACTGGCAACAGAGTTGGCAGCTTTCAGTAAGGAAATATTACTGTAAAATACATGTAAACTGGGTGGTTGGAGCCCTGAACGCTGATTGGCTGAGAGCCGTGGTTATACAAAGGTTTGACAAAACATATTTTTACTTTTCTAATTACGTTGGTAACCAGTTTATAATAGCAATAAGGCACCTCGGGGTTTGTGTTATATGGCCAATATACCACGGTTAACGTGTTGTTATGGAAGGCACTCCACGTTGCGTCAGTGTTCAAGAACAGCCCTAAGCCATATTCCACATCCTCGTGCCTTATTGCTTAATTATAGCATCAATGTTCTGTTTATGGAAGGGAAGTCAACTACAATGTTATGCTGGCAACTCTGGTGCCAGTATAATGCTGTACATTTACAGAGAAAAGACAGGGTAGATCCTGGCTAAACCCTTTTAAAACCTGGTTAGAACCTCTTTATAACCTGGTTAGAACCTCTTTATAACCTGGTTAGAACCTCTTTATAACCTGGTTAGAACCTCTTTATAACCTGGTTAGAACCTCTTTATAACCTGGTTAGAACTCTTTATAACCTGGTTAGAACCTCTTTATAACCTGGTTAGAACCCTCTTTAACCTGTTATGGAACCTGGCTAGAACCTCTTTATAACCTGGTTAGAACCTCTTTATAACCTGGTTAGAACCTCTTTATAACCTGGTTAGAACCTCTTTATAACCTGGTGTTCTGTTATAAAGGTTGAACCTCTTTAGAACCTGGTTAGAACCTCTTTAGTAACCTAACCTTTTAGAACTGGCTAGAACCTCTTTATAACCTGGTTAGAACCTTGTTTAACCTCGTTCTCAGACCTCGCTAGAACCTGGTTAGAACCTCTTTACAACCTGGTTAGAACCATTTTTAGCCTGGTTAGAACCTCTTTATAACCTGGTTAGAACCTTTTTTAACCTGGTTAGAACCTGGTTAGAACCTCTTAGAACCTGGTTTGAACCTCTTTAGAACCTTTTAGAACCCTTTTAGAACCTGGCTAGAACCTCTTTATAAGCTTGGCTAGAACATATTTATAACCTTGTTTGAACCTCTTTATAACCTGGCTAGAACCTCTTTAGTACCTCTTTTAAGCTGGCTAGATCAATCTTTATAACCTGGTTAGAACTCTTTATAAGCTGGTTAGAACCCGCTATAACCTGGTTAGAACCTTGCTAGAACCTGGTTAGAACCCTCTTATAACCTGGTTTTGATTCCTCTTTATAACCTGGTTAGATCCTCTTTATTACCTGGTTAGAACCTTTTAGAACCTGGTTAGAACCTCTTTATAACCTTGTTTGAACCTTTTAGAACTGTTTTGAATGTCTAGAACATTTTAATAAATAGAACCTCTTGATGTACAAATGTTTGAACCTTTTTGAACCTTTTAGAACCTCAGGAAGAACCTCTTTAGAACCTGTCTAGAACCTGGCTAGAAACTCTTTAGAATCTCTGTAAGGAAACCTTACTTAAAACCTAGAACCTGGCTAGAACCCTTTAGAACCTTTTTTATAACCTGGTTAGAACCTCTATAGAAACATGATGATGTGTGTTCTCCCCAGGAGGTGACGGGAAAAAGTTTCGGTGAGAAGGACTTCCGGGCGGCCTGGAGAACGGGATCCTGCTCTGCGAAAGTGAGTCTGTGACCTCACTTCCGCCTTTGAAATCCCCACAATCCTCTGCTGTTCCACTGTCTCTCATTAAACACACACACACACACACACACACACACACACACACACACACACACTGTTACACAAATGTACAATGTTATGCTGGCAACTCACACACACACACACACACACACACACACACACACACACATACATACTGAGTGGTAAGTTTTAAAACTGTGTCACACTTCCTGGTACTGTGTTCCATCAGACCAGGTTTGGTCCAGAAAATCAACAGACTACCCTCTTCCAGCTGGACTGGTCAGTACCACTAAATCAAATGGTTTAGAAACACCATTCTTCCAGGATGTCACAAAGTGCTGTACAGAAACCCAGCCTAAAACTAGAAACAGCAAGCAATGCTAGATGTCACGGAGGCTAGGAAACTCCTAGAACCAGGGACCTCTAGAACAAAACGTTTTATAGACCTGGCTCTGAAGAGTAGCCAGTCTTCTGGTAACATTTACCAAGTCATTAAACCAAAACTAGGCTGTACTGGGTAAACACCAGGCTCTGGAACGCCACTCTTCTGGTACTATATCTAATGTTACAACCAGTGGTATTCCTGGGTAGAAGGAACCAGGCTCTGGAAGGTGGTGAACTCTTCTGGTAATACAATGTTACAAGCAATGCTAGGCTGTAGAGGCACTGAGGTGAGGAGGAACCAGGCTCTGAAGAGTGGCCAGTCTTATGGTACTATCTAATATTACCTAACCAATAACCTGGCTGTGCTGAGACGAACCAGGCTCTGAAGAGTAGCCAGTCTTCTGGTACTATACTAATATTACAACCAATAACTAGGCTGTACTGGGTAGAGATCTTTTTATAGACCTGAAGAGTAGCCAGTCTTCTGGTACTATACTAATGTTACCTAACCAATAACTAGGCTGTACTGGGTAGAGAGGAACCAGGCTCTGAATGCTCTTCTGGTACTAGAATGCTACACTAACCCCACAATACTAGCTGTACTGTACTCTTCTGGTACTATGGTACTAATGTTACCTAACCAATAACTAGGCTGTACTGGGTAGAGAGGAACCAGGCTCTGAAGAGTATTTGTCTTATGGTACTATACTAATATTACCTAACCAATAACTAGGCTGTACTGGGTAGAAAATCAACAGACTACCTAACCAGGCTAATGCACCAATACTACGCACTGTGCTGTACAGAAACCCACTAAAACTCCTTCTGCAATGTTACTGCCAATAAAGCTGTACTCATGGCTCTGAAGCTGGCCCAGTATTCTGGTATATACTAATGTTACCTAACCAATAACTAGGCTGTACTGCACTAGAGAGGAACCAGGCCTGAAGAGTAGCCAGTCTTCTGGTACTATACTAATGCTACCTAACCAATAACTAGGCTGTACTGGGTAATGGAACCAGGCTAATGCACCAATGAAGACTAATGCTACACTACTACTTCTGATACTTACTAATACCTAACTAATAACTAGGCTGTACTGCACTAATACTGCATTAATACTACACCAATACTGCACTAATACTACACTACTGCACTATACTGCTAATATTGCACTAACACTACACCAATACTGCACTAATACTTACCCAATACTGCACTAATACTGCACTAATATTGCACTAATACTACACCAATACTGCACTAATACTGACCAATGACTGCACTGCTGCACTAATACTAACTAATACTACTAATACTACACTGAATACTGCACTAGTACTACACTAATACCACACTAATACTGCACTAATACTACACTAATACCACACCAATAGTGCACTGAGTACTACACTAATGCTAACTGATACTGCACGAATTAATATTGCTGCTACTGACTACACTACTACTACACTAAGGACCTGGCGTCTAGTAGTTTGATACCACACGAATACACACTGCTACTACACTAATGCCACACTAATACTACACTAGTACTACACTGATACCACACGAATACAACACGACTACTACACTAATACCACACTGATACTGCACTGGTGGAGCACTAATGCTACACTAATACTACACCAATACTGCTAATACTGCACTATTACTATGCTAATGCTGCACTAATACTGCACTAATATTGCACTAATACTACACTAAATCAAATCAAATGTATTTATATAATACATCATTACATCAGCTGATATCTCAAAGTGCTGTACAGAAACCAGCCTAAAACCCCAAACAGCAAGCAATGCAGGTGTAGAAGCACAGTGGCTAGGAAAAACTCCTAGAAGGCCAAAACCTAGGAAGAAACCAGGCTATGTGGGGTGGCCAGTCCTCTTCTGGCTGTGCCGGGTGGAGATTATAACAGAACATGGCCAAGATGTTCAAATGTTCATAAGCGACCAGCATGGTCGAATAATAGTAAGGCAGAACAGTTGAAACTGGGCAACAGCACGGCCAGGTGGACTGGGGACAGCAAGGAGTCACAGGTGGACACAGCAAGGAGTCATCATGTCAGGTAGTCCTGGGACATGGTCCTAGGGCTCAGGTCCTCGAGAGAGAAAGAAAGAAAGGAGGAGAATTAGACGCACACTTAGATTCACACAGGAGAAGTACTCCAGATATAACAAACTGACCCTCGCCCCCCGACACATAAACTACTGCAGCATAAATACTGGAGGCTGAGACAGGAGGGTTCAGGAGACACTGTGGCCCCATCTGAGGACACCCCCGGACAGGGCCAAACAGGAAGGATATAACCCCACCCACTTTGCCAAAGCACAGCCCCCACACCACTAGAGGGATATCTTCAACCACCAACTTACCATCCTGAGACAAGGCTGAGTACAGCCCACAAAGATCTCCGCCACGGCACAACCCAAGGGGGGTTACACTAATACTACACTAATAGTGTTGCCTATGCCCATTGCTGGACTGGTCAGTATTATACTACTATATTACTACAATACTACTGCTATACTGCTACACTACTACTGCAATACTACTAATAAACTAAACCTCTACTCTCTTTTCCTCTCTCCCTCCCCCCTCCCTCCCATTCCTCTCCCTCCCTCCCTATTCCTCTCCCTCCTCCCTCCCCATTCCTCTCCCTCTCCCTCCCCATTCCTCTCCCTCTTCCCTCCCCCATTCCTCTCTCCCTCCTCCTCCCCATTCCTCTCCCTCCTCCCTCCCCCTCCATTCCTCTCCCTCCTCCCCCTCCCTCCCATTCCTCTCCCCCTCCCTCCCATTCCTCTCCCTCCTCCCTCTCCCCTCCCATTCCTCCCCTCCTCCCTCCCTTCCCATTCTCTCCCTCCCTCCCCTCCCCATTCCTCTCCCCCTCCCTCCCCATTCCTCTCCCTCCTCCCCCCCCTCCCCATTCCTCTCCTCCTCCCCCTCCCTCCTCATTCCTCTCCCTCCTCCCCCTCCCTCCCCCTTTCCCTCTCCCTCCTCCCCTCCTCCCATTCCTCTCCCTCCCTCCCCCTCCCTCCCCATTCCTCTCCCTCCCTCCCCCCTCCCTCCCATTCCTCCCTCCTCCCCCGTTTTCCTCTCCCCATTTCTCCCTCCTCCCCATTCCTCTCCCTCCTCCCCCTCCCTCCCCATTCCTCTCCCTCCTCCCCCTCCCTCCCCATTCCTCTCCCTCCTCCCCCTCCCCCCATTCCTCTCCTCCTCCTCCTCCCTCCCCATTCCCCTCCCTCCTCCCTCCCCTCCCCATTCCTCTCCCTCCTCCCCCTCCCTCCCCATTCCTCTCCCTCCTCCTCCTCCCCATCCCTCCTCCCCCTCCCTCCCCATTCCTCTCCCTCCTCCCCATCCCTCTCCCTCCTCCCCCTCCCTCCCCATTCCTCTCCCTCCCTCCCCCCCCTCCCCCATCCCTCCCTCCTCCCCCTCCCTCCCCATTCCTCTCCCTCCTCCCCCTCCCTCCCCATTCCTCTCCCTCCTCCCCCTCCCTCCCCATTCCTCTCCCTCCTCCCCCATCCCTCTCCCTCCCCCTCCCTCCTCCCATTCCTCTCCCTCCTCCCCATCCCTCATGCCTCTCCCTCCCCCCCTCCCCATTCCCATCCCTCCCTCCCCCCTCCTCCCCATCCCTCTCCCTCCTCCCCCTCCCTCCCCATTCCTCTCCCTCCTCCCCCTCCCTCCCCATTCCTCTCCCTCCTCCCCCTCCTCCCCATTCCTCTCCCTCCTCCCCCTCCCACTCCATTCCCTCTCCCTCCTCCCCTCCCTCCCCATTCCTCTCCCCTCCCCCCTCCTCCCCATTCCTCTCCTCCCTCCCCTCCCCCCCATTCCTCTCCCCTCCTCCCCCCATCCCTCCCCATCCCTCTCCTCCTCCCCCCCTCCCCATTCCTCTCCCTCCTCCCCCTCCCCTCCCCATTCCTCTCCCTCCTCCCCCATCCCAGGACAACCTGTCAGTGTTCCTCAGAGGCTGTGAGGAGTTGGGTCCTGAAGGTTCCCAGCTCTTTAGTCAGGAGACCTTCCAGGACACCTCCATACAAGCCAACCTCCAGGTTAGAGAGAAACGTGTGTGCGTGCGTATATATAAATATACACAGTATATAACTAGGCCCCTATCAAGGCCTGAACTGTCC
>NW_026279161.1:0-2348 GCF_023373465.1 Oncorhynchus keta | reverse complement strand
TTTTTAATGACTTCTTTTATCAATTCTATCTAGAACATAATATCTGTTCAGTTATATCTTTTGCAAACACTGGCGGCCGTATTTTTCAGGCAAAAACATGCAAATAGGTCAATTACGATCTAAAATCAATTTTAGTTAAGCGGGAGCCGAACCGTGGATTACCCGTTGGTGAGACTGCCGCGCTCACCACTCCCTACCAGCGCAATGGAATTTGACTGAGACTCTCCGCCGTACCATTTTACAGTTAATTGTATTTGTTACTCCGACATCTAGACAACAGAAAATAGCCCAAATTTAAACGCCCAACGTTTTCTCTCAGTTTAGGATTCTCATTAATCTCGCTCCCTTTGTATCTGTTTTAGAAGGGATTCTAACTTTTCGACATCTAGGCGTCCGTCAAAACCATACCTTTTTCCCATTTAGGACAGAAATCTACATTCCTTCTATCTTTTTGTTTCATATAACGGTAATCTTCCGTCTTTGCAGAAAGCAGTTTAGAAGTGTTACTACCCATTATAAATACTTGCCGTTCTTTTGTAGCTATGGTATCTAATCACTTATCTATGCCTTTCTATATAATTTTAAATTCTATGTGCGTGCAGTTCTATAAATTTGTAATTTACCGTTACTTAGTTACTTCTAGTTACTATTCTGCCTGCCTATGTGTGTGTCCCTTTAAAAATAATCAGTATGTATTTTCCATCTCGGTCGGGTGCGTTTCTCATGATTTAAGTTTAGCTCTTTTATGGAAATCTTACCAATAGCTTTGACTTTTGAAACAAACATTAGGTCTAACCTTACAACTATAAGCCCAGGGTTTGTAAAGCCCTAGTTAAAATCTTATTTTCCGGTTGTGTCAGTAAAGAACTCTAATAATCGTTATCTCACGCCGCTAATTGTTAGATTTCCCTCTCGCCTGGAAACGTCATGTCTACAAATATGGCTTTTATCTAATTTCTTTAGATTTAAGTTTCCCTCTCCTCCTCATTTGGATATTTTCCGTAGTATTAGTTGAATCGAGACGGTGATCAATACTGACACTATTTAAATGACCCATCCAGTTATCTTGCGCATTCTTGCCGTCTCTCTACGCCCAGTATTTGTACCAGATCACCGTCCTATCTCCCAGTACCTATTTAATATCCCTTCTTAATCTCGGGCTGGTGTGCCACTCATGACTAAGTTTTAGTTTATTTTCGGTAGTGCACATTACCACAGGTTATTTTCTAACCTGCTTCAGTGTATATCGGTTATACAAAACCCAGTGTATGAAGGTCATACATACCCTGTGGGAATAGCCAGGCCCCCATTATTGATGATTTCTGAAAATTTCAGAACATCAATTAAAGAGCTCAAATCCCCCCAGAATCGAGAATAAAGGCTACTTTACCTGCTGCCGGCTGGGAAAACATTGTTCGTTTGAATCTAGTCACCCTCCCTGTCCTCTGTGATAATACGCAGGCCTGTTTCAATTTTAACCTCAATTCAGAGGTCAGGTCTTTAATAAAACGAGTCAAAAACTCGTCCGTGCACGATTTTCAGCGTATTATCTTCAGGCACAGTGAGCATTATTTAGATCCGGCACATCGAAGGACCAAATTGATAGAGGAATTCTAAATTCCTTTATGTTTTAATTGCCAAAACCAATTAGCACTCATTTCTAATTCATTAATGAATTGTAAGTTCATTAATTATGCATGAAGTAGATTGAGACCAGTCTTAAAAGCCAGGTAAGAGCGTTTAATTCCAGAGAGTACTGAATGCTTACACACATTTCCACAGGTTATAAACTGAACATGACATCATCAGTTTCCCGCCCTCTCTCCGATTCTCACAAGAACCCATTGTTTTAGGAATGGAACGTTTCCCAGGCATTTCTTATCTGTCTGAAAAGCCACAGCATCACTCCTCCTTAAACTTTCCCAGGAGACACAGACACAATTAATTTCTGCTTACATTTTCAGTAACAGTACAATTAAGAACCCATACTTTTCAAATCATAACATTTTTTATTAGCATAGAAGGGTTCTAATCATTAATGTATACATAATTGATCATCTAAACTATATTTTCCTCTATCAATAGCTTACAATGATAGTACTGACCCTGTATATAGCTTACAATGATGGTATTGACCCTGTATATATTGGGGCGGCAGTGTAGCCTAGTGGTTAGAGCATTGGACTAGTAACCGAAAGGTTGCAAGTTCAAATCCCCGAGCTGACAAGGTACAAAATCTGTTGTTCTGCCCTTGAACAGGCAGTTCCTAGGCCGTCATTGAAAATAAGGATTTGTTCTTAACTGACTTGCCTAGTAAAATACTGACCCTGTATATAGCTTACAATGAT
>NW_026279160.1:27500-49354 GCF_023373465.1 Oncorhynchus keta | reverse complement strand
CAGTAGATCTGGTCTGTCATAATATAATAGAGACAGTAGATCTAGCTGGTATGTCATAATATAATAGAGACAGTAGATCTAGGTGATCTGTCATAATATAATAGAGACATTAGATCTAGCTGGTCTGTCATAATATAATAGAGACAGTAGATCTTGCTGGTCTGTCATAATATAATAGAGACAGTAGATCTAGCTGGTCAGTCATAATATAATAGAGACAGTAGATCTGGTCTGTCATAATATAATAGAGACAGTAGATCTAGAGACAGTAGATCGAGCTGGTCTGTCATAATATAATAGAGACAGTAGGTACAGCTGGTCTGTCATAATATAATAGAGACAGTAGATCTAGCTGGTCTGTCATAATATAATAGAGACAGTAGATCTAGCTGGTCTGTCATAATATAATAGAGACAGTAGATCTAGCTGGTCTGTCATAATATAATAGAGACAGTAGATCTAGCTGTCATACATTTTCATATTCCATCCATCGTCATGACCACCATTGTGGCTGACCACATTGTTCCAAAGTCCCTTTCTTTCATGTTTAATGTTCTGAGGCTGGTTCTCCATAGTGACAGGACAAAGGAATGTTGTCTGTGGCCTAAGATTTACCAGGTGCGTGAGGAGTCATAAAACCCCCACACCTTCAGACCCCTAGATCTCTCATCCTCTGTTGGGGTTGAGAGCTAATCTGGAGGGTTGTGGTCTCCTGTAACCTGACCTGATCAGGACATTCATGACACCTGTGATCCAGAAGCGGAAACAGTTTAGGGTTAGAAACTTGTTCTAGAACCCGTAATCCAGAAAGTGAAACAGTTTAGGGTTAGAAACTGTTCTAGAACCTGTGATGCAGAAACTGCCTAGCAACCATTGTTCCTCACTAGACTGGTGCTCTGCATGTCTATTATTTCATTCGTTTTTCTCAGGTTTCGATCGAAGTGATATCTGTGTTTGTGGGACCACCAAGTGCTGGAATGAGGTGTCTGTTTGTTCCCAATTCTCTCAGAAATTATGGTTTTCACTTGAAGTTCCTCACTATTATAGAAATATGTGTGTGTGTATATATACACCCCCCACACACACACAGTGCATAAGGAAAGTATTCAGATCCCTTGACTGTTTCCACATGTTATCTTACAGCCTTATTCTATAATGAATTACATCGTTTTCACCTCTCATCAATCTAGCCCCATTTCCTCAGTACTTTGTTGATGCACCTTTGGCAGCGATTACAGCCTCGAGTCTTCTTGGGTATGACGCTACAAGCTTGGCAAACCTGTATTTGGGGAGTTTCTCCTATTCTTCTCTGCAGATCCTCTCCAGCTCTGTCAGGTTGGATGGGGAACTTTGCTGCACAGCTATTTTCAGGTCTGCGTTGTCTTGGCTGTGTGCTTAGGGTCGTTGTCCTGTAGGAAGGTGAACCTTCGCCCCAGTCTGAGGTCCTGCGTTGTCTTGGCTGTGTGCTTAGGGTCGTTGTCCTGTAGGAAGGTGAACCTTCGCCCCAGTCTGAGGTCCTGCGTTGTCTTGGCTGTGTGCTTAGGGTCGTTGTCCTGTAGGAAGGTGAACCTTCGCCCCAGTCTGAGGTCCTGCGTTGTCTTGGCTGTGTGCTTAGGGTCGTTGTCCTGTAGGAAGGTGAACCTTCGCCCCAGTCTGAGGTCCTGCGTTGTCTTGGCTGTGTGCTTAGGGTCGTTGTCCTGTAGGAAGGTGAACCTTCGCCCCAGTCTGAGGTCCTGCGTTGTCTTGGCTGTGTGCTTAGGGTCGTTGTCCTGTAGGAAGGTGAACCTTCGCCCCAGTCTGAGGTCCTGCGTTGTCTTGGCTGTGTGCTTAGGGTCGTTGTCCTGTAGGAAGGTGAACCTTCGCCCCAGTCTGAGGTCCTGCGTTGTCTTGGCTGTGTGCTTAGGGTCGTTGTCCTGTAGGAAGGTGAACCTTCGCCCCAGTCTGAGGTCCTGCGTTGTCTTGGCTGTGTGCTTAGGGTCGTTGTCCTGTAGGAAGGTGAACCTTCGCCCCAGTCTGAGGTCCTGCGTTGTCTTGGCTGTGTGCTTAGGGTCGTTGTCCTGTAGGAAGGTGAACCTTCGCCCCAGTCTGAGGTCCTGCGTTGTCTTGGCTGTGTGCTTAGGTCGTTGTCCTGTAGGAAGGTGAACCTTCGCCCCAGTCTGAGGTCCTGCGTTGTCTTGGCTGTGTGCTTAGGGTCGTTGTCCTGTAGGAAGGTGAACCTTCGCCCAGTCTGAGGTCCTGCGTTGTCTTGGCTGTGTGCTTAGGGTCGTTGTCCTGTAGGAAGGTGAACCTTCGCCCCAGTCTGAGGTCCTGCGTTGTCTTGGCTGTGTGCTTAGGTCGTTGTCCTGTAGGAAGGTGAACCTTCGCCCAGTCTGAGGTCCTGCGTTGTCTTGGCTGTGTGCTTAGGGTCGTTGTCCTGTAGGAAGGTGAACCTTCGCCCCAGTCTGAGGTCCTGCGTTGTCTTGGCTGTGTGCTTAGGTCGTTGTCCTGTAGGAAGGTGAACCTTCGCCCCAGTCTGAGGTCCTGCGTTGTCTTGGCTGTGTGCTTAGGGTCGTTGTCCTGTAGGAAGGTGAACCTTCGCCCCAGTCTGAGGTCCTGCGTTGTCTTGGCTGTGTGCTTAGGGTCGTTGTCCTGTAGGAAGGTGAACCTTCGCCCCAGTCTGAGGTCCTGCGTTGTCTTGGCTGTGTGCTTAGGGTCGTTGTCCTGTAGGAAGGTGAACCTTCGCCCCAGTCTGAGGTCCTGCGTTGTCTTGGCTGTGTGCTTAGGGTCGTTGTCCTGTAGGAAGGTGAACCTTCGCCCCAGTCTGAGGTCCTGCGTTGTCTTGGCTGTGTGCTTAGGGTCGTTGTCCTGTAGGAAGGTGAACCTTCGCCCCAGTCTGAGGTCCTGCGTTGTCTTGGCTGTGTGCTTAGGGTCGTTGTCCTGTAGGAAGGTGAACCTTCGCCCCAGTCTGAGGTCCTGCGTTGTCTTGGCTGTGTGCTTAGGGTCGTTGTCCTGTAGGAAGGTGAACCTTCGCCCCAGTCTGAGGTCCTGCGTTGTCTTGGCTGTGTGCTTAGGGTCGTTGTCCTGTAGGAAGGTGAACCTTCGCCCCAGTCTGAGGTCCTGCGTTGTCTTGGCTGTGTGCTTAGGGTCGTTGTCCTGTAGGAAGGTGAACCTTCGCCCCAGTCTGAGGTCCTGCGTTGTCTTGGCTGTGTGCTTAGGGTCGTTGTCCTGTAGGAAGGTGAACCTTCGCCCCAGTCTGAGGTCCTGCGTTGTCTTGGCTGTGTGCTTAGGGTCGTTGTCCTGTAGGAAGGTGAACCTTCGCCCCAGTCTGAGGTCCTGCGTTGTCTTGGCTGTGTGCTTAGGGTCGTTGTCCTGTAGGAAGGTGAACCTTCGCCCCAGTCTGAGGTCCTGCGTTGTCTTGGCTGTGTGCTTAGGGTCGTTGTCCTGTAGGAAGGTGAACCTTCGCCCCAGTCTGAGGTCCTGCGTTGTCTTGGCTGTGTGCTTAGGGTCGTTGTCCTGTAGGAAGGTGAACCTTTGCCCCAGTCTGAGGTCCTGAGTGCTCTGGAGCAGATTTTCATCAAGGATCTCTCTGTACTTTGCTAGTGTCCTTGTTCCTGTCTATGTGTTAGTGTACACAAGTATAGGCTGTTTCGGTTTTCGTTACGTTTATTGTTTTTTTTGTAGTGTTTGTATTTAGATTCGTGTTACGTTTGTTTATTAAATTATGGATCGCAATCTACATGCTGCATTTTGGTCCGACTCTCCTTCACACCTAGAAAACCGTTTCAACATCACCCAGAAAAAACAGTTACATTCACCCACAAATAATTCCCCCATCAATACTTTATATATGTGTTATTACTTTATTAATGTGTATTACTTTATTAATGTGTATATTTATATTGTACTATACAGGGCGCATTTGGAAAAGAGACATTCGTCTCAATATGTCTTCCCTGTCAAAATAAAGGTTAAATAAATATATACAATTCATGAGGCTGTGGTCAATATATTAAACAACACATGGGTGGAAGGGTGTACAATTTATTAATGAAACATGGTAAAAACAGATTGATTTGACAAACAGTCCAAATACTCAGTATACACCAACGTTGTTGTCTTCCATGTGTCCACACATCTCTTTAGTGGCTGGGGCGGAAGGGAAAGGCCATGCTTGGAAGGAAAGGTTGAGGAGGAAAGGAGGGAGAGTGAGAGGAGGGGTGAGGTCCTAAGGGGCTGGGCCGGGGGCTGTACCCCAGAGGAGGGGTGTGGATGTGGGGGTAGAATCCACTCTGCTGCACTGGACCAGACATCACCAGCTGGAGCAAACTGAGAGACACCATAGAATTATTACAACACACTTTGTCCTGCATCTGTAACAGCAGGGAATGCATCACCTGTAGCCTCTACTGCTATTCATTCCAGTTCCGTCAATGCATTCTAAGCACCTTCCATTCCTCTTCATAGCGTGGTTTCATTACCGTTTGACTTCGGTTTGAATTCCGTCCTGTCGCAATGTTTAGATGTCGCTAACCCTACCCCCCACCCTAACCCTCATTTAGGGAGGGAGGAGATGTCGCTAACCCTAACCCTACCCCCCACCCTAACCCTCATTTAGGGAGGGAGGAGATGTCGCTAACCCTACCCCCCACCCTAACCGTCATTTAGGGAGGGAGGAGATGTCGCTAACCCTACCCCCCACCCTAACCCTCATTTAGGGAGGGAGGAGATGTCACTAACCCTACCCCCACCCTAACCCTAACTTAGGGAGGCAGGAGATGTCGCTAACCCTAACCCTACCCCCCACCCTAACCCTAACTTAGGGAGGGAGGAGATGTCGCTAACCCTACCCCCCACCCTAACCCTAACTTAGGGAGGGAGGAGATGTCGCTAACCCTACCCCCCACCCTAACCCTAATTTAGGGAGGCAGGAGATGTCGCTAACCCTAACCCTACCCCCCACCCTAACCCTCATTTAGGGAGGGAGGAGATGTCACTAACCCTACCCCCCACCCTAACCCTAACTTAGGGAGGCAGGAGATGTCGCTAACCCTAACCCTACCCCCCACCCTAACCCTAACTTAGGGAGGGAGGAGATGTCGCTAACCCTACCCCCCACCCTAACCCTAACTTAGGGAGGGAGGAGATGTCGCTAACCCTACCCCCCACCCTAACCCTAATTTAGGGAGGGAGGAGATGTCGCTAACCCTAACCCTACCCCCCACCCTAACCCTAACCCTACCCCCCACCCTAACCCTAACCCTACCCCCACCCTAACCCTAACTTAGGGAGGGAGGAGATGTCGCTAACCCTAACCCTACCCCCCACCCTAACCCTACCCCCCACCCTAACCCTCATTTAGGGAGGGAGGAGATGTCGCTAAATATGGATGAAATGTATTGAAAAGGCTAAATTCCATTCATAGAATTAGTAAGGGTTAGGGTTAGGGTTAGCTAACCCTAACCCATAGAATTAGTAAGGGTTAGGGTTAGGGTTAGCTAACCCTAACACATAGAATTAGTAATGGTTAGGGTTAGGGTTAGCTAACCCTAACCCATAGAATTAGTAAGGCCAGCAAGGCCAGAGTGAGAAAATGGAAGACGTTTATTTTCCACCATAATTTGCAAATAAAATCATTAAAAGTCCTACAATGTGATTTTCTGGATTTTTTTTTCTCATTTTGTCTGTCATAGTTGAAGTGTACCTATGATTAAAATTACAGGCCTCTCTCATCTTTTTAAGTGGGAGAACTTGCACAATTGGTGGCTGACTAAATACTTTTTTGCCCCACTGTATATAATGTACTCTATACCATCTACTGCATCTTGCCTAAGCCGTTCGGCCATCGCTCATTCATATATTTCTATGTACACATTCTTATTAATTCCTTTATACTTGTGTGTACACTCACATTAACATCTGCTATATGCTGGCTGTACTCAGCCTTGTCTCAGGGTAGTAGGGTGGTAGATATCCCTCTAGTGGTGTGGGGGCTATACTCAGCCTTGTCTCAGGGTAGTAGGTTGGTAGATATCCCTCTAGTGATGTGGGGGCTATACTCAGCCTTGTCTCAGGGTAGTAGGGTGGTAGATATCCCTCTAGTGGTGTGGGGGCTATACTCAGCCTTGTCTCAGGGTAGTAGGTTGGTAGATATCCCTCTAGTGGTGTGGGGGCTATACTCAGCCTTGTCTCAGGGTAGTAGGGTGGTAGATATCCCTCTAGTGGTGTGGGGGCTGTACTCAGCCTTGTCTCAGGGTAGTAGGTTGGTAGATATCCCTCTAGTGGTGTGGGGGCTATACTCAGCCTTGTCTCAGGGTAGTAGGTTGGTAGATATCCCTCTAGTGATGTGGGGGCTGTACTCAGCCTGGTCTCAGGGTAGTAGGGTGGTAGATATCCCTCTAGTGGTGTGGGGGCTATACTCAGCCTTGTCTCAGGGTAGTAGGTTGGTAGATATCCCTCTAGTGGTGTGGGGGCTATACTCAGCCTTGTTCCAGGGTAGTAGGGTGGTAGATATCCCTCTAGTGGTGTGGGGGCTATACTCAGCCTTGTCTCAGGGTAGTAGGTTGGTAGATATCCTCTAGTGGTGTGGGGGGCTATACTCAGCCTTGTCTCAGGGTAGTAGGGTGGTAGATATCCCTCTAGTGGTGTGGGGGCTTTACTCAGCCTTGTCTCAGGGTGGTAGATATCCCTCTAGTGGTGTGGGGGCTATACTCAGCCTTGTCTCAGGGTGGTAGATATCCCTCTAGTGGTGTGGGGGCTATACTCAGCCTTGTCTCAGGGTGGTAGATATCCCTCTAGTAGTGTGGGGGCTATACTCAGCCTGGTCTCAGGGTAGTAGGGTGGTAGATATCCCTCTAGTGGTGTGGGGGCTATACTCAGCCTTGTCTCAGGGTAGTAGGTTGGTAGATATCCCTCTAGTGGTGTGGGGGCTATACTCAGCCTTGTCTCAGGGTGGTAGGGTGGTAGATATCCCTCTAGTGGTGTGGGGGCTATACTCAGCCTTGTCTCAGGGTAGTAGGTTGTTCTGTTATAATCTCCACCCGGCACAGCCAGAAGAGGACTGGCCTACCCCTCATAGCCTGGTTCCTCTCTAGATTTCTTCCTAGGTTCTGTCCTTTCTAGGGAGTTTTTCCTAGCCACCGTGCTTCTACACCTGCAATGCTTGATTTTTGGGGTTTTAGGCTGGGTTTCTGTACAGCACTTTGAGATATCAGCTGATGTACGAAGGGCATTATAAATACATTTAAGAGGACTGGCTCACCCCTCATAGCCTGGTTCCTCTCTAGATTTCTTCCTAGGTTCTGTCCTTTCTAGGGAGTTTTTCCTAGCCACCGTGCTTCTACACCTGCATTGCTTGCTGTTTGTGGTTTTAGGCTGGGTTTCTGTACAGCACTTTGTGACATCAGCTGATGTCTCATTTACTATTGTGTATTGTCATTAGTTGCTACGGCTAAACTCATTTCAATTTGCCCCATTCGGTCTACAGACGACGCAATAGCCATCACACTGCATACTGCCTTATCCCACCTGGACAAGAGGAATACCTATGTAAGAATGCTGTTCATCGGCTACAGCTCAGCATTCAACACCATAGTACCTTCCAAGCTCATCATTAAGCTTGAGGCCCTGGGTTTCAACCCCGCCCTGTGCAATTGGGTCCTGGACTTCCTGACGGGCCAACCCCAGGTGGTGAAGGTAGGTAACAACATCTCCACTTCACTGATCCTCAACACTGGGGCCCCACTGCGTGGCCATGAACGCCTCCAACTCAATCATCGAGTTTGCAGATGGCACAACAGTAGTAGACTTGACTACCAACAACGACAAGACAATCTACAGGGAGGATGTGAGGGCTTCGGAGTGTGGTGTCAGGAAAATAACCTCACACTCAACATCAACAAAACAAAGGAGATGACCCTGGACTTAAGGAAACAGCAGAGGGAGCACCCCCTATCCACATCGACAGGACAGCAATGAAGAGGGTGCAAAGTTAAGTTCCTCTGAGTACATATCACTGACAAACTGAAATGCTCGACCCACACAGACAGTGTGGTGAAGAAGGCGCAACAGCGCCTCTTCAACCTCAGGAGGCTGAAGAAATTTGGCTTGTCACCTAAAACCCTCACAAACTTTTACAGATGCACAATTCAGAGCATCCTGTCGGGCTGTATCACTGCCTGGTACAGCAATTGCACTTGCCTACCTGGTTAAATAAAGGTGAAATTAAAAACTAAAATAAAAAAAGTCTATGTAAGAGGCTAGCTAGCATCAACTATGTAGTGGTTTTACTATGTTGAAACACTCGTTTTCAAATTTTCTTAAATGTTTCTCACAATCGCATTGCTGTAGCTTCTAAATCCTCAATGTAATTTACTAGGAAGTTCCGGCGCCGACAGAGATGGCCGCCTCGCTTCGCATTCCTAGGAAACTATGCAGTTTTTTGTTTTTTTAACGTGTTATTTCTTACATTAGTACCCCAGGTCATCTTAGGTTTCATTACATACAGTCGAGAAGAACTACTGAATATAAGAGCAGCGTCAACTCACCATCAGTACGACCAAGAATACGACTTTCGCGAAGCGGATCCTGTGTTCTGCCTTTCACCCAGGACAACGGAATGGATCCCAGCCGGCGACCCCCAAAAACGACTCCGTAAAAGAGGGAAACGAGGCGGTCTTCTGGTCAGGCTCCGGAGACGGGCACATCGTGCACCACTCCCTAGCATTCTTCTCGCCAATGTCCAGTCTCTCGACAACTAGGTTGATGAAATCCGAGCAAGGGTAGCATTCCAGAGGGACATCAGAGATGAAAGAAACATACAGGAACTCAAATCCTTCTGTTCACCTGATTTAGAATTCCTCACAATCAAATGTAGACCGCATTATCTACCAAGAGAATTCTCTTCGATTATAATCACAGCCGTATATATTCCCCCCCCAAGCAGACACATCGATGGCTCTGAACGAACTTTATTTGACTCTTTGCAAACAGGAATCCGTATATCCTGAGGCTGCATTCATTGTAGCTGGGGATTTTAACAAGGCTAATCTGAAAACAAGACTCCTTAAATTGTATCAGCATATCGATTGTGCAACCAGGGCTGGCAAAACCTTGGATCATTGCCTACAGACAGAAACTAAAACAAGAAGCTCCCACGCTGAGGTCTGTCCAACGCTGGTCCGACCAAGCTGATTCCACACTCCAAGACTGCTTCCATCACTGGTAACATAACCAAATACAAACAGTGCAGCTATTCCCTCCGCAAGGCTATCAAACAAGCTAAGCGTCAGTATAGAGACAAAGTAGAATCTCAATTCAACGGCTCAGACACAAGAGGTATGTGGCAGGGTCTACAGTCAATCACGGACTACAAGAAGAAAACCAGCCCAGTCACGGACCAGGATGTCTTGCTCCCAGGCAGACTAAATAACTTTTTTGCCCGCTTTGAGGACAATACAGTGCCACTGACACGGCCTGCAACGAAAACATGCAGACTCTCCTTCACTGCAGCTGAGGTGAGTAAAACATTTAAACATGTTAACCCTCGCAAGGCTGCAGGCCCAGACGGCATCCCCAGCCGCGCCCTCAGAGCATGTGCAGACCAGCTGGCTGGTGTGTTTACGGACATATTCAATCAATCCCTATACCAGTCTACTGTTCCCACATGCTTCAAGAGGGCCCCCATTGTTCCGGTTCCCAAGAAAGCTAAGGTAACTGAGCTAAACGACTACCGCCCCGTAGCACTTACTTCCGTCATCATGAAGTGCTTTGAGAGACTAGTCAAGGACCATATCACCTCCACCCTACCTGACACCCTAGACCCACTCCAATTTGCTTACCGCTCAAATAGGTCCACAGACGATGCAATCTCAACCACACTGCACACTGCCCTAACCCATCTGGAAAAGAGGAATACCTATGTGAGAATGCTGTTCATCGACTACAGCTCGGCATTTAACACCATAGTACCCTCCAAGCTCGTCATCAAGCTTGAGACCCTGGGTCTCGACCCCGCCTCTGTGCAACTGGGTACTGGACTTCCTGACGGGCCGCCCCAGGTGGTGAGGGTAGGCAACAACATCTCCACCCCGCTGATCCTCAACACTGGGGCCCCACAAGGGTGCGTTTGATGCCCTCTCCTGTACTCCCTGTTCACCCACGACTGCGTGGCCACGCACGCTCCAACTCTATCATCAAGTTTGCGGACGACACAACAGTGGTAGGCTTGATTACCAACAACGACGAGACGGCCTACAGGGAGGAGGTGAGGGCCCTCGGAGTGTGGTGTCAGGAAAATAACCTCACACTCAACGTCAACAAAACTAAGGAGATGATTGTGGACTTCAGGAAACAGCAGAGGGAACAACCCCCTATCCACATCGATGGAACAGTAGTGGAGAGGGTAGTAAGTTAAGGTCCTCGGCATACACATCACAGACAAACTGAATTGGTCCACTCACACAGACAGCATCGTGAAGAAGGCGCAGCAGCACCTCTTCAACCTCAGGAGGCTGAAGAAATTTGGCTTGTCACCAAAAGCACTCTTCTACAGATGCACAATCGAGAGCATCCTGGCGGGCTGTATCACCACCTGGTACGGCAACTGCCCGCCCACAACCGTAAGGCTCTCCAGAGGGTAGTGAGGTCTGCACAACGCATCACCGGGGGCAAACTACCTGCCCTCCAGGACACCTACATCACCCGATGTTACAGGAAGGCCATAAAGATCATCAAGGACAACAACCACCCGAGCCACTGCCTGTTCACCCCGCTATCATTCAGAAGGCGAGGTCAGTACAGGTGCATCAAAGCTGGGACCGAGAGACTGAAAAACAGCTTCTATCTCAAGGCCATCAGACTGTTAAACAGCAACCACTAACATTGAGTGGCTGCTGCCAACACACTGACACTGACTCAACTCCAGCCACTTTAATAATGGGAATTGATGGGAAATGATGTAAAATATATCACTAGCCACTTTAAACAATGCTACCTTATATAATGTTACTTACCCTACATTATTAATCTCATATGCATACGTATATACTGTACTCTATATCATCGACTGCATCCTTATGTAATACATGTATCACTAGCCACTTTAACTATGCCACTTTGTTTACTTTGTCTACATACTCATCTCATATGTATATACTGTACTCGATACCATCTACTGTATGCTGCTCTGTACCATCACTCATTCATATATCCTTATGTACATATTCTTTATCCCCTTACACTTGTGTCTATAAGGTAGTAGTTTTGGAATTGTTAGCTAGATTACTTGTTGGTTATTACTGCATTGTCGGAACTAGAAGCACAAGCATTTCGCTACACTCGCATTAACATCTGCTAACCATGTGTATGTGACAAATAACATTTGATTTGATTTGATTACTAATTTTAACGAATTTAAACCATATTTAACGAGATCTCCTCCCTGTTGGCAATGGGTTAGGGCAATGCCTGACAACGCACAGGAAACGACTCCCCCGATACGAAGAGGACTTGGAACGTTCGAATGTAGAATGTGCAGTATTAGACTGGTTTGGATTTCTCCTTCGCCAAAATGGCTGCCTATGACATCATGCACCGCTTGGGAAGATCACACACACACACACATACACATACACATACACACACACACACATACACACACACACACACACACACACACACACACACACACACACACACACACACACACACACACACACACACACACACACACACACGCGCACACCTCTTAGGCTGGAAACAGGACAGAACAGGTCTGGACAGGGGGAGGGTAAGAACAGATCTAGACAGGAGGAGGGTTGCATTATGATTGGTTGTGGGGAGGGCTAGGGGTACATTGTGATTGGTTGTGGGGAGGGCTAGGGGTACATTGTGATTGGTTCTTACTTGTTGTGTGGGAGGCGGGAACAGAGAGCTCTCAGGTCCTCTGTGGAGAGAACACACAGGATAAGACTGTAGAAGACACAGGATATCACAACTGTAGAAGACACAGGATATGACATCCCTACCTCTAGAGCAGAGCAGCGCCCCTGCTGCCATGGACACCTGCAGGGCCTGGGCCAGCCTATCCAGAGTGAGCTGGATGTGTGCTTGTGTATCCGAGTGGAGAGGGTTCAGCTCCTCCAGAAGACCAGAGAGGTCAGAGATCAGAGAAGTCAGCTGGTCGGGCTGCAGCAACGCCAGGCGACCCAGAAGCCCCTTCTCTCTCAGAACGCCCGGGAGGAGCAGCAACACCTGGAACAGATAAGTGTTGAGTTCATCACCTCTGACCTCTAAACATGACCTGGCCCTGACCCAGGACCTCTGAGAGACGGCTGAAGAAAAACAAGGTTAGAGTTTTGGTGTGCGGTTCCACAGGGGCGCGGTTCCACAGGGGGGCGCGGTTCCACGGGGGGGTGCGGTTCCACGGGGGTGCGGTTCCACGGGGTGCGGTTCCACGGGGGGGCGCGGTTCCACGGGGCGCGGTTCCACGGGGGGCGCGGTTCCACGGGGGCGCGGTTCCACGGGGGCGCGGTTCCACGGGGGCGCGGTTCCACGGGGGGCGCGGTTCCACGGGGTGCGGTTCCACGGGGGTGCGGTTCCACGGGGGTGCGGTTCCACGGGGGTGCGGTTCCATGGGGGTGCGGTTCCACGGGGGTGCTTTACGTTTGCTTTATTGGCAGTTATTGTTGTTAACCTGTAATGTTGACGTTTCTGCCAGTGCGGGTCTTAATTGTGCAATTTTACGTCAAGCAGCTAAGGTGTTTAATACAGTATTTCTGAAATAAAAACATGAGCATGAAAGAATCAGTAGACAGTATGGAGTACGTTGCTGCTGGCTGCACTCAGGACTGATTTCTGACAACACGTCTACAAGTTCTTCATCAGCCAGCTGTCAAACGATCCTAAATAAAGCTGCTACAAGCCATATATCAGAACCCCAAATCACTAGTTCGCTAAGTTCCATCTCTGCTTGTCAATGAAGCTAGTAAATAGCAGGCACCATGAGCAGGTCAGCTAAATCAGCTTATCAAGTCACTGGCGAGTGGTGACGTTTGGTTTTTACATCTTTCTCACAATCTATTACCAGTGTGCATCGGTCTGGCAGTGTTTCATAGGGAATCATATTACTGGGCTGCATCCCAGTGCTAGAGGCGTCACTACAGACATCTTGCTTTGAATCCAGGCTGTATCACAACCGACCGTGATTGGGAGTCCCATAGGGCGGCATACAAGTGGTCCAGGTTTGGCCGGTGTGGGCTGTCATTGTAAATAATCATTTGTTCTTAACTGGCTTGCCTAGTGAAATACAGGTTACATTTAAATAGTTTAAAAGAAAATAAACAGCTGGCATCGGGACCCACCATCTAGTTGGAGACAGATTTGGCCCAAAACAGTAGCTATGTTCTGCTGCTATGATGGTCTGTCTCACTGTCTGGAGGTTCTGCTGCTATGATGGTCTGTCTGGAGGTTCTGCTGCTATGAGGGTCAGGTTTGAGACTGGACATTGAGACTGGACATTGAGACTGGACATTGATACTGGACAATGATAATGGACATTGAGACTGGACATTGAGACTGGACATTGATACTGGACATTGATAATGGACATTGATAATGGACATTGAGACTGGACATTGAGACTGGACATTGAGACTGGACATTGATAATGGACATTGATAATGGACATTGATACTGGACATTGATAATGGACATTGAGACTGGACATTGAGACTGGACATTGATACTGGACAAACCTGCAGGACACTGAGATGTAGCTCAGAGAAGAGAGGCCCTGCCTCCAGCTCAGTCTCTGTCGTCCCATTGGCCAAGTCCTGCTTCCCGTCTCTTCTGTAAGCCAATGGGGCTTTGACACACCAGCGCACCAGCCCAGCCAGCGGTGTGAGGTCCAGGGAGCCGATTGGCTGGCTGGAGGAGGGGGGCGTGTTCAGCAGAGTGATGAGGACCAATCGAGGTTGGTCTTGGATCCAGGACACCACCATCTGTAGCAGCTGTACAGGGGGAGTCAACTCCTCTATACACACCAAACACACACCAAGAGGTATTTAGAGATGTTGACATGACATAGCCTAGTAACAGCTGTACAGGGGGAGTCAACTCCTCTACACACACCAAGAGGTATTTAGAGATGTTTACATGACATAGCCTAGTAACAGCAGTACAGGGGGAGTCAACTCCTCTACACACACCAAGAGGTATTTAGAGATGTTTACATGACATAGCCTAGTAACAGCAGTACAGGGGGAGTCAACTCCTCTATACACACCAAACACACACCAAGAGGTATTTAGAGATGTTGACATGACATAGCCTAGTAACAGCAGTACAGGAGGAGTCAACTCCTCTATACACACCAAGAGGTATTTAGAGATGTTTACATGACATAGCCTAGTAACAGCTGTACAGGAGGAGTCAACTCCTCTATACACACCAAGAGGTATTTAGAGATGTTTACATGACATAGCCTAGTAACAGCTGTACAGGGGGAGTCAACTCCTCTATACACACCAAGAGGTATTTAGAGATGTTTACATGACATAGCCTAGTAACAGCAGTACAGGGGGAGTCAACTCCTCTACACACACCAAGAGGTATTTAGAGATGTTTACATGACATAGCCTAGTAACAGCAGTACAGGGGAGTCAACTCCTCTATACACACCAAGAGGTATTTAGAGATGTTTACATGACATAGCCTAGTAACAGCAGTACAGGGGGAGTCAACTCCTCTACACACACCAAGAGGTATTTAGAGATGTTTACATGACATAGCCTAGTAACAGCAGTACAGGAGGAGTCAACTCCTCTATACACACCAAACACACGCCTGATAGTAGATTGACAGGCTAGTGATTTAGCTGTTCGTTACTCATCTTGTTGGCTAGTGATTTAGCTGTTCGTTTATCATCTTGTTGGCTGATAGTAGATTGACAGGCTAGTGATTTAGCTGTTCGTTTATCATCTTGTTGGCTAGTGATTTAGCTGTTCGGTACTCATCTTGTTGGCTGATAGTAGATTGACAGGCTAGTGATTTAGCTATTCGTTACTCATCTTGTTGGCTGATAGTAGATTGACAGGCTAGTGATTTAGCTGTTCGTTACTCATCTTGTTGACTGATAGTAGATTGACAGGCTAGTGATTTAGCTGTTCGTTTATCATCTTGTTGACTAGTGATTTAGCTGTTCGTTACTCATCTTGTTGGCTGATAGTAGATTGACAGGCTAGTGATTTAGCTATTCGTTACTCATCTTGTTGGCTGATAGTAGATTGACAGGCTAGTGATTTAGCTGTTCGTTACTCATCTTGTTGGCTAGTGATTTAGCTGTTCGTTTATCATCTTGTTGGCTAGTGATTTAGCTGTTCGGTACTCATCTTGTTGGCTGATAGTAGATTGACAGGCTAGTGATTTAGCTGTTCGTTACTCATCTTGTTGGCTGATAGTAGATTGACAGGCTAGTGATTTAGCTGTTCGTTACTCATCTTGTTGACTGATAGTAGATTGACAGGCTAGTGATTTAGCTGTTCGTTACTCATCTTGTTGGCTGATAATAGATTAACAGGCTAGTGATTTAGCTGTTCGTTACTCATCTTGTTGACTAGTGATTTAGCTGTTCGTTACTCATCTTGTTGACTAGTGATTTAGCTGTTCGTTACTCATCTTGTTGGCTGATAGTAGATTGACAGGCTAGTGATTTAGCTGTTCGTTACTCATCTTGTTGGCTGATAGTAGATTGACAGGCTAGTGATTTAGCTGTTCGTTACTCATCTTGTTGGCTGATAGTAGATTGACAGGCTAGTGATTTAGCTGTTCGTTTCTCATCTTGTTGACTAGTGATTTAGCTGTTCGTTACTCATCTTGTTGGCTGATAGTAGATTGACAGGCTAGTGATTTAGCTGTTCGTTACTCATCTTGTTGGCTGATAGTAGATTGACAGGCTAGTGATTTAGCTGTTCGTTACTCATCTTGTTGGCTGATAATAGATTGACAGGCTAGTGATTTAGCTGTTCGTTACTCATCTTGTTGGCTGATAATAGATTGACAGGCTAGTGATTTAGCTGTTCGTTACTCATCTTGTTGGCTGATAGTAGATTGACAGGCTAGTGATTTAGCTGTTCGTTACTCATCTTGTTGGCTGATAGTAGATTGACAGGCTAGTGATTTAGCTGTTCGTTACTCATCTTGTTGACTAGTGATTTAGCTGTTCGTTACTCATCTTGTTGGCTGATAGTAGATTGACAGGCTAGTGATTTAGCTGTTCGTTACTCATCTTGTTGGCTAGTGATTTAGCTGTTCGTTACTCATCTTGTTGACTAGTGATTTAGCTGTTCGTTACTCATCTTGTTGGCTGATAGTAGATTGACAGGCTAGTGATTTAGCTGTTCGTTACTCATCTTGTTGGCTAGTGATTTAGCTGTTCGTTACTCATCTTGTTGGCTGATAGTAGATTGACAGGCTAGTGATTTAGCTGTTCGTTACTCATCTTGTTGGCTGATAGTAGATTGACAGGCTAGTGATTTAGCTGTTCGTTACTCATCTTGTTGGCTAGTGATTTAGCTGTTCGTTACTCATCTTGTTGACTGATAGTAGATTGACAGGCTAGTGATTTAGCTGTTCGTTACTCATCTTGTTGGCTGATAGTAGATTGACAGGCTAGTGATTTAGCTGTTCGTTACTCATCTTGTTGGCTAGTGATTTAGCTGTTCGTTACTCATCTTGTTGACTAGTGATTTAGCTGTTCGTTACTCATCTTGTTGACTGATAGTAGATTGACAGGCTAGTGATTTAGCTGTTCGTTACTCATCTTGTTGGCTGATAGTAGATTGACAGGCTAGTGATTTAGCTGTTCGTTACTCATCTTGTTGGCTGATAGTAGATTGACAGGCTAGTGATTTAGCTGTTCGTTACTCATCTTGTTGGCTGATAGTAGATTGACAGGCTAGTGATTTAGCTGTTCGTTACTCATCTTGTTGGCTGATAGTAGATTGACAGGCTAGTGATTTAGCTGTTCGTTACTCATCTTGTTGGCTGATAGTAGATTGACAGGCTAGTGATTTAGCTGTTCGTTACTCATCTTGTTGGCTGATAGTAGATTGACAGGCTAGTGATTTAGCTGTTCGTTACTCATCTTGTTGGCTGATAGTAGATTGACAGGCTAGTGATTTAGCTGTTCGTTACTCATCTTGTTGGCAACAGTGTGTACCTGTAGAGAGGTCATACAGGGTAGTAACAGTGTGTACCTGTAGAGAGGTTATACAGGGTGGTAACAGTGTGTACCTGTAGAGAGGTCATACAGGGTGGTAACAGTGTGTACCTGTAGAGAGGTCATACAGGGTGGTAACAGTGTGTACCTGTAGAGAGGTCATACAGGGTGGTAACAGTGTGTACCTGTAGAGAGGTCATACAGGGTGGCAACAGTGTGTACCTGTAGAGAGGTTATACAGGGTGGTAACAGTGTGTACCTGTAGAGAGGTCATACAGGGTGGTAACAGTGTGTACCTGTAGAGAGGTTATACAGGGTGGTAACAGTGTGTACCTGTAGAGAGGTCATACAGGGTGGTAACAGTGTGTACCTGTAGAGAGGTTATACAGGGTGGTAACAGTGTGTGTACCTGTAGAGAGGTCATACAGGGTGGTAACAGTGTGTGTACCTGTAGAGAGGTCATACAGGGTGGTAACAGTGTGTACCTGTAGAGAGGTCATACAGGGTGGCAACAGTGTGTACCTGTAGAGAGGTTATACAGGGTGGTAACAGTGTGTACCTGTAGAGAGGTCATACAGGGTGGTAACAGTGTGTACCTGTAGAGAGGTTATACAGGGTGGTAACAGTGTGTGTACCTGTAGAGAGGTCATACAGGGTGGTAACAGTGTGTGTACCTGTAGAGAGGTCATACAGGGTGGTAACAGTGTGTACCTGTAGAGAGGTCATACAGGGTGGTAACAGTGTGTGTACCTGTAGAGAGGTCATACAGGGTGGTAACAGTGTGTACCTGTAGAGAGGTCATACAGGGTGGTAACAGTGTGTGTACCTGTAGAGAGGTCATACAGGGTGGTAACAGTGTGTACCTGTAGAGAGGTCATACAGGGTGGTAACAGTGTGTACCTGTAGAGAGATTATACAGGGTGGTAACAGTGTGTACCTGTAGAGAGGTCATACAGGGTGGTAACAGTGTGTACCTGTAGAGAGGTCATACAGGGTGGCAACAGTGTGTACCTGTAGAGAGGTTATACAGGGTGGTAACAGTGTGTACCTGTAGAGAGGTCATACAGGGTGGTAACAGTGTGTACCTGTAGAGAGGTTATACAGGGTGGTAACAGTGTGTGTACCTGTAGAGAGGTCATACAGGGTGGTAACAGTGTGTGTACCTGTAGAGAGGTCATACAGGGTGGTAACAGTGTGTACCTGTAGAGAGGTCATACAGGGTGGTAACAGTGTGTACCTGTAGAGAGGTCATACAGGGTGGTAACAGTGTGTACCTGTAGAGAGGTCATACAGGGTGGTAACAGTGTGTGTACCTGTAGAGAGGTCATACAGGGTGGTAACAGTGTGTACCTGTAGAGAGATTATACAGGGTGGTAACAGTGTGTACCTGTAGAGAGGTCATACAGGGTGGTAACAGTGTGTACCTGTAGAGAGGTCATACAGGGTGGTAACAGTGTGTACCTGTAGAGAGGTCATACAGGGTGGTAACAGTGTGTACCTGTAGAGAGGTTATACAGGGTGGTAACAGTGTGTGTACCTGTAGAGAGGTCATACAGGGTGGTAACAGTGTGTACCTGTAGAGAGGTCATACAGGGTGGTAACAGTGTGTGTACCTGTAGAGAGGTCATACAGGGTGGTAACAGTGTGTACCTGTAGAGAGGTCATACAGGGTGGTAACAGTGTGTGTACCTGTAGAGAGATCATACAGGGTGGTAACAGTGTGTACCTGTAGAGAGGTCATACAGGGTGGTAACAGTGTGTACCTGTAGAGGTCATACAGGGTGGTAACAGTGTGTACCTGTAGAGAGGTCATACAGGGTGGTAACAGTGTGTACCTGTAGAGAGGTCATACAGGGTGGTAACAGTGTGTACCTGTAGAGAGGTTATACAGGGTGGTAACAGTGTGTACCTGTAGAGAGGTTATACAGGGTGGTAACAGTGTGTACCTGTAGAGAGGTCATACAGGGTGGTAACAGTGTGTACCTGTAGAGAGGTCATACAGGGTGGTAACAGTGTGTACCTGTAGAGAGGTTATACAGGGTGGTAACAGTGTGTACCTGTAGAGAGGTTATACAGGGTGGTAACAGTGTGTACCTGTAGAGAGGTCATACAGGGTGGTAACAGTGTACCTGTAGAGAGGTCATACAGGGTGGTAACAGTGTGTACCTGTAGAGAGGTTATACAGGGTGGTAACAGTGTGTACCTGTAGAGAGGTCATACAGGGTGGTAACAGTGTGTGTACCTGTAGAGAGGTCATACAGGGTGGTAACAGTGTGTGTACCTGTAGAGAGGTCATACAGGGTGGTAACAGTGTGTACCTGTAGAGAGGTCATACAGGGTGGTAACAGTGTGTACCTGTAGAGAGGTCATACAGGGTGGTAACAGTGTGTACCTGTAGAGAGGTTATACAGGGTGGTAACAGTGTGTACCTGTAGAGAGGTTATACAGGGTGGTAACAGTGTGTACCTGTAGAGAGGTTATACAGGGTGGTAACAGTGTGTACCTGTAGAGAGGTTATACAGGGTGGTAACAGTGTGTACCTGTAGAGAGGTTATACAGGGTGGTAACAGTGTGAACCTGTAGAGAGGTCATACAGGGTGGTAACAGTGTGTGTACCTGTAGAGAGGTCATACAGGGTGGTAACAGTGTGTACCTGTAGAGAGGTCATACAGGGTGGTAACAGTGTGTGTACCTGTAGAGAGGTCATACAGGGTGGTAACAGTGTGTACCTGTAGAGAGGTCATACAGGGTGGTAACAGTGTGTACCTGTAGAGAGGTCATACAGGGTGGTAACAGTGTGTGTACCTGTAGAGAGGTCATACAGGGTGGTAACAGTGTGTACCTGTAGAGAGGTTATACAGGGTGGTAACAGTGTGTACCTGTAGAGAGGTCATACAGGGTGGTAACAGTGTGTACCTGTAGAGAGATTATACAGGGTGGTAACAGTGTGTACCTGTAGAGAGGTCATACAGGGTGGTAACAGTGTGTACCTGTAGAGAGATTATACAGGGTGGTAACAGTGTGTGTACCTGTAGAGAGGTTATACAGGGTGGTAACAGTGTGTACCTGTAGAGAGATTATACAGGGTGGTAACAGTGTGTACCTGTAGAGAGGTCATACAGGGTGGTAACAGTGTGTACCTGTAGAGAGGTTATACAGGGTGGTAACAGTGTGTGTACCTGTAGAGAGGTCATACAGGGTGGTAACAGTGTGTACCTGTAGAGAGGTTATACAGGGTGGTAACAGTGTGTGTACCTGTAGAGAGGTTATACAGGGTGGTAACAGTGTGTACCTGTAGAGAGGTCATACAGGGTGGTAACAGTGTGTACCTGTAGAGAGGTCATACAGGGTGGTAACAGTGTGTACCTGTAGAGAGGTTATACAGGGTGGTAACAGTGTGTACCTGTAGAGAGGTTATACAGGGTGGTAACAGTGTGTACCTGTAGAGAGGTTATACAGGGTGGTAACAGTGTGTGTACCTGTAGAGAGGTTATACAGGGTGGTAACAGTGTGTACCTGTAGAGAGGTCATACAGGGTGGTAACAGTGTGTACCTGTAGAGAGGTTATACAGGGTGGTAACAGTGTGTGTACCTGTAGAGAGGTCATACAGGGTGGTAACAGTGTGTACCTGTAGAGAGGTCATACAGGGTGGTAACAGTGTGTACCTGTAGAGAGGTCATACAGGGTGGTAACAGTGTGTACCTGTAGAGAGGTCATACAGGGTGGTAACAGTGTGTACCTGTAGAGAGGTCATACAGGGTGGTAACAGTGTGTACCTGTAGAGAGGTCATACAGGGTGGTAACAGTGTGTACCTGTAGAGAGGTCATACAGGGTGGTAACAGTGTGTACCTGTAGAGAGGTCATACAGGGTGGTAACAGTGTGTACCTGTAGAGAGGTCATACAGGGTGGTAACAGTGTGTGTACCTGTAGAGAGGTTATACAGGGTGGTAACAGTGTGTACCTGTAGAGAGGTCATACAGGGTGGTAACAGTGTGTACCTGTAGAGAGGTTATACAGGGTGGTAACAGTGTGTGTACCTGTAGAGAGGTTATAACGGGTGGTAACAGTGTGTACCTGTAGAGAGATCATACAGGGTGGTAACAGTGTGTACCTGTAGAGAGGTTATACAGGGTGGTAACAGTGTGTACCTGTAGAGAGGTTATACAGGGTGGTAACAGTGTGTGTACCTGTAGAGAGGTCATACAGGGTGGTAACAGTGTGTGTACCTGTAGAGAGGTTATACAGGGTGGTAACAGTGTGTACCTGTAGAGAGGTCATACAGGGTGGTAACAGTGTGTGTACCTGTAGAGAGGTTATACAGGGTGGTAACAGTGTGTACCTGTAGAGAGGTTATACAGGGTGGTAACAGTGTGTGTACCTGTAGAGAGGTTATACAGGGTGGTAACAGTGTGTACCTGTAGAGAGGTTATACAGGGTGGTAACAGTGTGTGTACCTGTAGAGAGGTTATACAGGGTGGTAACAGTGTGTACCTGTAGAGAGGTCATACAGGGTGGTAACAGTGTGTGTACCTGTAGAGAGGTCATACAGGGTGGTAACAGTGTGTGTACCTGTAGAGAGGTCATACAGGGTGGTAACAGTGTGTGTACCTGTAGAGAGGTCATACAGGGTGGTAACAGTGTGTACCTGTAGAGAGGT